>NW_011888803.1:8524522-8534993 GCF_000151845.1 Pteropus vampyrus | reverse complement strand
TGGAATTCAAATCTAGACCAGACTTAAGATTCTGTACATTTTAAATTTTTTTTAAAAATGTGTATTTAACATATGATACATAAAACATGTACAGTTTAAACAATAATAATAAACCCTATTCATGTTAAGAACTAGGTCATTGAAAACTCTTTTTCTGTCTCTCACTAATCATATCTATCTCTGTTCTTCTTGCATTTATAAATAACCACAGTCTTGTTTTGCTATACTTTTCACCATCTATGTATATTCCTTTAAAATAATTATTGTTTTGCTTGTTTTGGAAATTCATATACTACATAAATATATTCTTCAGTGACTTGCTTTTTGTACTCAATCTTATCTCTTCATCTTAGTTTAGGTCGATGCATGTAATTAAAGCTTATTCATTTTCACTGCTATATAGTAACCCACTGTGTATGTGTGTGTGTGTGTATACTATAATTTTTTAATGATACAACTATTGATAGAGGCTCTTTTTGTAGTTAGTTTTCATACTTCTTTCATTTGTACTTGTAAAGACTTTGTAAACTCCAATTTGAGGATGCAGTGTCTTACATATGGCCAATTAAGTTAAGTTTGTTAATTTTACTATATAAGTCTTCTCTATTCCTACTGATTTTTATCTTCTTGACCTACTAATTTTAGAAAAAGATGAGTTAAAATTTTCCTCTCTAGTGTGGATTTCTCAATTTATTTTTATTTATCTACCAGTTTTTACTTTACATATTTAGAATTTATGTTATTAGGTTCATAAAAATTGAGTTTTTGTCTCTTCTTGGTGAACATATCCTTTTATTATTATTTAGTTACCCTCTTAACTCTAATAAACTGTTTTACCTTAAAGCCTAGTAGATTTAACATTAATATAATAACTTCAGCTATTTGGGGGCTGTTAACTCTCTCACATATCTTATTCTATTTTGTGGTCTTTGAATTTTCCTTTATTTTTGTTTTAGGTGTATTTCTTGTACACAGCATATAACTAGTTTTTTTTCTTAATTTGCCTTTTATTATTTCTTTACAATTATAAGTTTATCTTGGAAGAGGAAGGGAAAAAGAACCTGGGTTTATCTGCTTCTCTGAAAGAGTTATGTTTGGTTTTTGGTCAGTGGTGTCACTCCTTCAGAGTAAACAGATGCAGTGAGAGAGTATGGGAACCTAGTTCTCTTTGATCACTCAGACCACTGCTGATTACACCCTGGAAAGAGAGTTGAGTCAGATTCTTACACATACACTTGAACATTATATGTTCATCAATGTCTTTTGAGCCCCAAATGTTGTTTATAAGTTTTTGGTGTGTGTTTATTTTTAGCTACAAGTTTTTGTTAGCCTATTATAACTCAACACAAAATTCTTTGCATATTTAAATATAAAAACTTCCTGCCCTTTTATAAAGATTGTGCTCCTTCATCTAGGCTCCCATTTACACATTGCTTATACTTTTACTCCTATTGAAATTCTTATTTACTAATTTTCATTTTAAAGTGCCATCATCCATAATAACAGCAATTCAGTGAAAACGAGGACTGTGTTTTATTTCTATTTGTGTACTTAGGGCCTAATATTGTGATGTTTATTTAACCTTACACAAAGTAGAAGATTAATAAAATGTTGGATGAAGAAATGAATGAACAAATGAATTAAATAATTAAACATTAGATATCCTATGGTGTAATTTAAATATTATAGCATTCTGATTCCATAAATTCAGTCTGTCTAAATACTTAAAATCTATCACTTAGAGATCTCAAAGAATATTTTAGATATTAAAGAGAGTTAGAAATTATTTTATCAGTCAAGATTCTTTCAATTGTAAGTAACACACTTAAACATGATTCAAACACATCTGAATTCAGGATCCCTCACAGTACCATTAGAACTCAATCACTCCTACTCTCTCCATTTGTTAATTCATTGATTTCATTCTCAAGCTTTTTCTCCTTCATGGTTTCTTACTGTTTTGGTTTATATCTTCCATAATGTTATTGTCTTCCCAGTTGTTCCACAGTAGTCTGAAATTTGCTTTAGTTAAACTGACTTGTGTTCCTGGCTCATTACTGAACCAATTGTTGTTTCTAGGGATGTAGAATATGTTGACTAACTTAGGTCACATGTCTAATCTTAAATTTAATCAGGAGTAGAGTCACCTCCCTTCAAACCACATGGACTAAGACTGGGGAAAGAATGTTTCCATAAGGAAAATTTGGATGCTTTTGCCTGAAAGAAGATAAATATATGTTGGACTTGTATAAACCAATATATGCTCATTTCAATAACTTAATCCACCTCTTTCTATTTAAAATAAGAAGTTGCACAAAAATTTTAGGTTATTGCCTAAAGTCATGCAGTTTCCTGAATGGTGCTATGTATATAATAAGCCTGTGATAATATATTATAGACTTTTAAACTGACCAAAAGTTTTTCACTTTTTAATTGTGTTCGAACATAACAGTGATAGAGAAAGGTATACCATGAAGGAAAGATTCTCATGCAGTTTGTCACACTACTGCATTCCAAAACTAAAGGTCACAGTCAACTGAGTAGATCTGCTATTAGTCATAGTTATTTACTACAGTTAAAAACTAGATAAAACCTTTTAGTGGTTTTAGAATTACTAAAAGCAATAATGCCAAAGGTAGTTCTTAAGAGGTTTTCTTAAAAGTTTGCTAGCAGATTGCATAGTTAAGGGAACAGAACTGAATAAGAAATACTTTGCCAGATGGTGTATTATTGAATTGTACACTTGAAACCTATACAATTTTATTAACCAATGTCATCCCAATAAATTTAATAAAAAAAGTAAAACCTTTTTGCCATGTTGAATAAATGTTATAGGATGTTTTCTGAAATAGAAAGATTTTTTTAGTTACTCTGATCAATTTTTATGTGTAGAATATTTGATTTTTAATAACATTAATTTTAATTAACAAAAGATTTAATTTTAAAATTTGTAGTCATGTTCAGATTGTTACTTTCTTTTGTAAATCACTCTTTCTTTTATCAGCTTGTATCAAGAAGGAAAATTAGTTGAAGAGCATTTAGTATAAATGCTCTGCTAGTCTCTTAACAGATTAAAATATTATATATCCCCTCCATCTGTTTTCAGATTTTGTGAATACTCTTTTATGTATTTATTGTATTATTATCAGATTAACAGTGTGACCCATTGCTTTAAATTTATTAGTACTTTTTCTGAAAATGTGTCCCATTAAAGAGTAACACACTGAGCAGATTATCTGAACATTAACATACTGTTTATAAATAAATTTATCCTGTTCCCCCAACTTTTTGGATGTTCTGTATTTTTCTACTCATCTACCCTTTGGCCACATTTTGATAACTTCCTAAAGGGAATTGAATAGTACCAAATAGTATTGCCAATTTTCAGATTAATGCTGATTGAAAAAGAATTACTTTGTCTAAAATTTTTATTGTATGTGCTTACATTGCTTTTATAGGGACTCATTGGAAACAGAGGGCCTCCTGGACCTCCTGGTCTCAAAGGAACTCAGGTATGGAGGCCATAAATATCCAATCAGCAAATTTTTTTAGTTAGTTCAAATTTCCCTTTTTATTTTTTGTGAGACATTAGTTTTTGCTTAAAGAAAACATGGCTTTAGTGTGAACAATTTTTGCCATAGAAGATTTAAGTTACCATATTATACTGGCGGTTGGAATCATTTTACAGTATTCTGAATTCATTAAGTGATTATGTCAGTGGTCTCCACAGAACATCTGAAGAATCAGAGCCTGGATTCTCACTCATATCTAGTGGAATTTATATTTGCTATTTGTGTCTATTTTATATTTGTGACCTAATAAATTATATTTTAATTGAATTGTGAATTGAATGAAATGTTTGTTTATTACATAGAATAGAATTTATGATTCTAGAGAGGTCAGTATATGTTGTTGAAATGTGGTAACATCAACTTTTATTTAAAGGTGAAAAATCATTTAGAAAATCTGTCAATAAATGGATTAAAAGCATTTTCTTTTTTTATTTTCTTAGAAAATAATAAATAAAAATTTGTTATTTTTTCTATGTTCCTCTATCTCTATCTATCCTTACAGTTTCTGATCCTTAGAAGAATGTACAATATTTCATATATTATGACATTCTAACTCATTTGACCCCAAGAATATTGAACCTGTAGTCAAGAAGAATCTCTAGGCATTAATCTCATTTGAGTGTGATCTGATATACCTTTGTATCTCTAAGACGTAATACAGAACTAAAACTAGAAAACATTTGTTGAATGAATTAAATATCAAAATGTGCCAAGTGCAAACAAATTGTATACCAATAACTTTTAATATACCAGTGTGTATTGATTTCCATCTATTAAGAATTTTATTGAGTTCTTCTCTGTGTTGGAAAGAGATTGAGCCTAAGAAGGTAAAGGTTAGCCTTAATTCATGATCTTAGTGATTCCTAATCCTAATTTTGTGATACTCAAGTCACTTGTACTGTTGTTCACTCTCAATTTTCTATGTATAAATTGTATCATCTACCAATTTAAAAATAATCCAGTAGTATATATTTCCCTTAGAGTAGGTGTGAGGCTGTCACAGAAGAAATGAAAATGTTATGGGTGCTACAGTTATACAAAAAAATCATCTTATTCTTGTTATTATATCTCAGAATAAGCTTTAGATTTCAGAATATATAGAACAGAGTTTACATTTTTAAATGCTTATTTCAGGCCATGATATGTTCTGATTTCTTTTTTTTTTAAGGGAGAAGAAGGACCAGTTGGACCTTTTGGAGAACTGGGGCCAAGAGTAAGTATCAAATAAATAATTTTCAAAAAGTACTTCTCTTTAAACAAATATTCTGTAAGTTTTTTTTAAAAGCACCAAACTTTAAGTTACAGCAAAGGATAAAAAAATGAAAACAAACTATAGCCTAGCCATACAATCTCCCCAAATAAAATAGGCCTGTAACTTGGAGTTTTTCAGGGATCTTTTAAATGATCTTCTGCCTCTACATATTTGTTTATTCTTTCATTGGTCTTCTGGTCTTAGTAACTTATAACGGTTATTTATAAAGTTTCTCAAAATGTGATGAGAAGCAAAATATCTTAGACATATCTTAGTAATATTCTGGAAAATTCTGTTTTCTAAGTGTGTCAGTAAAATTATGGAAAGTTAATAAGATGTATTTTCTGCCAACTTTTTCTCAGATAATATTGTGTGTTAATGTATGAATTATTTGTTTTCAAGTTCTGAAAATAAATTCTTTAAGAATTGGGGTATGCATGACCAAAGTTTACATTATCATAAAGTAATTAAGGTGCGTTCATTACATTTTTTAAGAGGCATTATTAGACACATATAAAATACATCTCATTTTTTTTTCTTGAAAACATCATAGCATACAGGTTCTTAAAACATTTAAGGAGATAGTAATTTGTTTTCTTGCACCTTTACCTCACTAGCACATAAACTGCCACTATCCCATTGAAAGAAAAAGATTTTTTATTTCATTTTTTGTGAGATGAGTTATATAACAGAAAAACTGTTATTTGAGCCCAGTACAATGGATTATATTTAAAATGTACTTCCCTAGAAAACAGAACTATGTTCACCTCTTTACTAGTGTCTTAATATTTATTATTATTGTTGCTACTATTGATTGAAAATCAATTTAGGCCTAGTATTGCTCTAAGTATATGACATTAATTATCTCTAATCCTGAAAACAACCCTGCAAGGTATTATCTACATTTTTAGATATGAAAATAAGACCTTACTGTTATATTCTCAAGCATAACATATTCAAGATAATATGACAGAACTAAATAGAACCAGAAGTGATGACTCCAAGACTGATGCTCTTAATTTCTTAATTTCAAAGAAATTATAAATGTGCTAATACCAGAATTCAATGAGATTCATTTGATCATATAGATATGATGTATAACTATTCCTTAATATTCTGCCTGAGTATTACATTATTAAACATGAAAGAAATATTCTCATGAAGGCTTTTTCCAGTGTAAATAAAATGTATTGTAATTTTTTTGTAAATATCATAGACAAATTTAATCATTTAGGCTATAACTACATTTCTTCTCCTGTATCTACAAGTTCATTAGAGAGCAATTGATATTTAACAATAATGAGATGATTTTTGATTATTTGTTCTAATTTATGCTTGGTAGAAAACCACTAGACAATTTTAAGCAAGGCAGAGGCAAAAATTAGAACAACCTTTTAGGTAGAAGTGCTAAATATAATTTTAATTTGCTAAAGTTTTTATATGTAGTTAAAGGAATGAGAGCCAGGGGTGGGGTTCGTTTATTTTAAGAAAGAAAAAGATGAGAGTATTTGTTAATGGATAGGAATAATAAAATCCAAATCGATAGTGCCTAGTAGATATAAATTAGTGTTCTATGTAGCAATCTTCCCACTTGCACTTTTTTTGGCTCTTAGATTTGAATTTGTCACAAACATTAGTTGAGACATAATGATCTCCTTAATAAAATCTTATATAATTAGGTATCAGTTGTTTGATGTTAGAAACTACATACTATAGATTGATCTACCCAATATCTGGTATATTGATTTCTTCTCCAGTTATCTTATCCTCTGTTCTCTTCAGCTACAAATTATTGAGGTCATACTCTTTACTTTGTCAATACCAGTAACAGCAGCCTCTCCTTATTTTGTTTCAAGCTTTTCACTCCCAAACCATCATCTCCTTTCTTTCTAGTACATTTTCTCTTGTTGACCACTCCAACAGTCCCAATTAGAATTTCAATCCATTGATTCTATCACCATTCCATTATTCCTTATCTCTGCTATGGCCGCATATCTATATTATGTCCTCCTCGTGCTAGGTACATTACATTTACTCCTTTGATTACATTCTGAATTCTATTTTCATACCCATTTACTTGTACTTGTTTAAATTATTTTTTCGTACTTATCTCTCCTCACCTACCTTCATTTTTCTCTCATCCTCATTCTTTGCCCTTTATTGTATCTCCTAGTTTTCTGATAAGATTGAAGTAATCAGAAGAGAACTTCCACAAGTTTCTATAATCACTTTTACCCACTTCTTTGTATCTATGTCATTTACTCAGCCTTCTCTCTTGTTAACTGCGTATTAACAGGCCATTGTTCTAGGTAAGATCAAAACTTCACGTCTTTACTACATGCCTTAGCCTCTTGCCTAATGAAGAACATTAATCTAGCAATTCTCCCCACTAATTTTGTTCTCTCTAACGGATCAATCCTATAAGCATACAAATATTAGCACATAAATATGTCATTATTTCTTCCACCGTAGAAACAAAAACAAAACTTGCATTGACTCCAGTTTTCCTTCCAGGTGTTACCTTTCTCTCCTTTCCTTTTCAGTAAAACTTTTCAAAAGTATTGTTTATTCATGCTCTTTCCAAATTTTCTCCTCACCCTATCTGCTGCAACCATTCTTGTTCCCACCATTCTAAAACAAAAGATCTTATGAAGGTCATCAATGACTTCCATGTCACTGAATTCAATAATCATTTCCCAATCTTCGTATTACTCTATAATTATATCTTTCAGAATTTGGTAAGATCCTCCCAGAGACACTTTCTTCACTTGCATGATCTTCCTTCTAACTCTGTGGCAGCAAATTTGCATATTTTCCTCATTTCTTCAAATTATAAATTTTGGAGTGCCATAGGACTTGATGTGGATTTTTCTTTTCTATCTACACTCATATAAGCTGGTCTAGTAGTATGGCTTTAAATGCTATCAAAATGCTGGTGTTTATGTTCAGATGAGCTCCTTCTACCCACTGAACTCTGTACTTACATAACTACCACAAGATCTCTCCATTTAAATGTCTAACGAGACTGTCAGACTGAAATGTCCAAAACTGAACTTCCGATTTACCCTCCAAACCTGTTCTTCCCAGAGTCTTCCCCATTTCATTTGGTCCCTTATTCATGATTAAAAAGCTTGAGTTCATTCTTTTTTTTTATTAATTTTTTTATTTTCCAATTAAAGTTGACATACAATATTATATTAGTTTTTAAGTGTACAACATAGTAATTAGGCATGTATATAACTTACAAAATGATCATCCTGATAAATCTAGCACCTTCCTGACACTGTACATAGTTATTACAATATTATTGACTATATTTCCTATGCTATAAACCCCATGACTATTTTGTAACTTCTAATTTGTACTTCTTAATCTCTTCCCCTTTTTCATCCATCTCCCAATCCCCTCCCATTTGACAATCGTCAAAATGTTCTCTGTATCTGTGAATTTTTCTGTTTTGTTTGTTTATTTACTTTGTTTTTTAGATTCTGCATATAAGTGGAATAATAAGATATTTGTCTTTCTCTGTCATTTAGCATTATACGCTCTAGGTCCATCCATGTTGTTATACTTGGCAAGGTTGTATTGTTTTATGACAGTAATATTCCATTGTATTAAGTATCACTGCTTCTTAATCCATTTATCGGTTGATGGACACACGTTGCATCCATATCTTGGCTATTGTGAATAATGCTGCAATGAGCATGTGGATGCATATGTTTTTTTAATTAGTGTTTTGGGGTTTTTTTGGCTAAATACTCAAAGTGGGATTACTGGGTCCTTCTTTGTCTGTTGTTATAGCCTTTATTTTAAGGTCTATTTTGTCTGGTATGAGTATTACTACCCTAGCTTTTATTTTTTGTTTCCATTTCATTAACTATCTTTCATCACTTTACATTCAGTCTCTGTGTCTTTTCATTTGAAGTGAATCTCTTATAAGCATAAAGTCTTGTTTTATCATCCATTTAGCTACCTTATGTTTTTTGATTGCAGCATTTAATCCATTTACATTTAAAGTAATTGTCGATAGATATATAGTTGTTTTTATTTTATTACCCATATATTTTATCTTTCTTATCTTTTTTCTTCTTCTTAAAGAAGTCTCTCCAAAATTTCCTGTAATACTGGCTTGGTGATGATGAACTCCTTTGTCTTTTTCTTGTCTGGAAAGCTCTTTATCTGTCCTTTGATTATAAATGATAGCTCTGCTGAGCAGAGTAATCTTGGTTATAGGTCCTTGCTTTTCATTACTTCATGCCAATTCCTTCTGGCCCGCAAAGTTTCTGTTGAGAAATAAGCTGGCAGTCCTATGGGAGCTCCCTTGTACATAACTAGTTGCTTTTCTCTTGCTGCTTTTAAGATTCTCTCTTTGTCTTTAACTTTTGGTATTTTAATTATGATGTGTCTTGGTATGAGACTCTTTGGGTTCATTTTTTGGGGACTCTCTGTGTTTGCTGGGCTTGTATGCCTATTCTTTTGCCAAGTTAGGGAAGTTTTCCATCATTATTTCTACAAATAGGTTTTCAATTCCTTGCTCTCTCTTCTTTTTCTGGTACTCCTATGATGTGAATGTTGGTATACTTGATGTTATCTCAGAGGCCCCTTAAACTATCTCCTTTTTTTGGTCTTTTTTCTTTTTGCTCTTCCAATTGGATGTTTTCTGCTCCTTTATCTTCCAAATTGATGATCTGATCCTCTACTTCACCTAATCTACTGTTGATTCCTTTTAATATACTCTTCATTCCAGTTGTCATATTATTCATTTATGACTGGTTCTTTTTATGTTTTTTTATCTTCATGTTTAAGTTTCTTTTCTCTTTATCAAAGTTCTTACAGAGATCATTGAGTATTCTTATAACCAGTGTTTAGAATTCTGCATATGGTAGATTGTCACCATTTTGTTTAGTTCTTTTTTTGGAGCTTTGTTCTGTTCTTTCATTTGGGCCATGATTCTGTGTCTCCCCATTTTGACTGCCTCCTTGTTTTTGTGTCTCTATATTAGGTAAGGCTGCTATGTTTCTCAGTCTTGGAAAAGGAGCCTTATGTAGTAGATGTCCTGTGGGGTTCAGTGGTGCAGTCCCCCTGATCACCTGAGCCAGGTGCTTCAGGTGTGTCCCTTGTATGAGTTGCAGGTGCCTTCCTATTTTTGTTGAGCCTCAATTGCTGTTGGCACATCAATAGGAAGGGTGGATTCTCAAGGTAATTGGTAGGACTGGCTATGACTACAGAGGAGAAGCTGTTGTGCAGAGACTGACTCTATAGAGCAGGACTCACTTTGGCAGGGCTCTGGTTTCTGCCAAGTCTGCTTTTTGGATGTGTCATTTGTGGATGTGGTTGGGTGGTGCTCTGGTGTGGTTTGAAGCAGGCCACTAGATGTGTTGGTTCTGGTGCTCTGGTTGCAGGTCAAGATCAGCTACTGCTTGTGCCCTGCCTGGGTCCACTTGGTATGAGCTACAAAAGAGATCTTAAGATGGTTGCTACTTATCCTGGGCATGGAGGTACCTAGGAGAAGCTAAGCTACAAACTGAGGCTGGCTACTGCTAGTGCCGGGCTTGGGGCTGTTTAGCAAGAGATATGGGGCACACTAAGACCAGATGCTGCTTGTTTGGGGTTTGCAGACCATTGAGAGATTTTAAGAACATCTACA
>NW_011888803.1:8518983-8523772 GCF_000151845.1 Pteropus vampyrus | reverse complement strand
ATCTATGTATGCCACTGTCATCTCTCATTTGGTTTATTGCAGTAGACTCTTCTTTGAATTTCCCATTTCTGCTCTTTATCAAGGTGATTCTATTAAAACTTAGCTCATGGCACTTCTCTTTTTAAAGCTTGTCTAAGGCTTCCTGTCTCACTCAGATTAAAAGTTAAATCCCTTACTGTAAACTGCCAAGCCCTACATGACCTGGCTTCCTCTCTCCCATTCCTTTCTTTGACCTCATCTCCTTACTTACTCTGCTCCAGCTACATTTATTCTTCATGGTTTTTTCCAACACACCAGGCACATTCTTGCCTCAGGGCCTTTGCACATGCTCTTATCTTCTGCTTAGAATGCTCTTCTTCAGATATCCGTATTATCCCTTTTTTTAAAAAGTTTTTACTCAGTTGCCACCTTCTTAGCAAGGTCTTCCCTGGCAATTTTGTTAAAAAAAAAAAACACCTCAATAAAATTCCCATAATAGTTTATATCTCTCTTTCTTACTTAATTTTTTGTTTCTCATATTTACCACTACCTAACATACTATACATTTTACTTATTTTTAGAATGTTGTCATCCTCACTAAAATATAAGCTCTATAAAATCAGGTATATTTAGTACATTTAAGCCTCAGTTCTTGGAATTGTGATAATGCATAGTAGACAGTCAAGTGTTGTAGTATGAATAGCTAATGAGTGTGATAAAATATAATTATCAAATAATTTTGAAGTGTTTTATCTCATCGAATAGTCTGAATTTTATATATTTTAGGAAACTTTCAAAAATGAGAATGATTAAACATCTCTTTCTGTTTTTTTTTCCTAGGGAAAACCAGGCCAAAAGGGGTATGTGGGTGAACCAGGACCAGAAGGCTTAAAGGTAAAACAACTGACTTTATTACCAGTTATAAAGTATAATTTTTAAAAAAATAAAATTGTGACTTTTATAAATGTAAACAAACACTTCAGATTTTATTCAATTCATTAATTAATGGGAGAACCAATAATATGTTAAAAGGCATTCAAAGAGCATTTGAGAAGCTATATGTTATGATTAGCACACCACTTTTCAGTTCGGATGAGCCAATTGCATATATTCCATAACTACATATCATTAGTCTCTACAGTATTGTTCAGTGCAGATTAATCCAAAGTATAATATTTTCATTAACTTGGAAGGTCAAACATTGGAAGGTTTATTCTCCTATTTCTTTACATAAAACGTACATTCCTATCAAATTAACTATATATGGTACCCTGAACTTGATCTTCTACCTTTCATTAATCTACGCCTTTGTTTAGCCTTTGCTCATGCCATTCTTCACCACCAAAAATGGCTCATCTCCAGTGTAAATATTACCTATTCTTCAAGGCCCAACTCAAATATAGTTTCATAATCCATTATTTTAAATCATTAAAGTTTGGATTTTCAAAAAGTAATATGGTATTTACACTATATTTTGGTTAACATGCCAGGAGACTATGGGACAGCATCCCATAATTAGACACAATATTTCTGTGATGAAATGTAAGGATGTTCAGATTAATCAAAATAAATCAAGACTATAAATAGCCTCACTTAGCTGAGGTAAAGCATTGCTGTTAAATAAATTCAGATTAGGTCATATTTGCTACCAAATGAGTTGTGAAAAACTTTAGGTTTTCAGAGCTTTAAGGACTGTGGATTGTGATTATGAACATACTTCTCCAATGCAGCCAGTTGTAGCTGCACTAGCCCACAGGGTGCATGCTCCTATGATCTCCTTTGCTACTTACCTGTGGCAAGTATTCTGTACTGCTCAGCACTGTGAGATATCTTATCTACTGAAACAAAGAGAACATACTGTGGGCAAGGGCTTTATTTTTGTTCTTCTTAATATCTTCCACAGTTCCTACCATCTGCCTTTTGCAGATTACGCTTCAGTAAATATATTATTTTTTTAAATTTTATCTGTAAAAGTAACTTAAAAGTGATTAAAAGTCATAAATATAATGCAATTTAAGAAAATAGTTTATTACTATTTAAATGAAAATAGAGGAAAGACCACATTCCATAGAAATATTATAAGAGTTTTGAATAACTGAGATTTGCTTTGCTTTTCTCTAGCTTATGAGTAGATAATTACGTTGAAAATAAAAATGAAAGCAATATCATGAGTTATCTTGTTTGAAGAATAATAATTTTTGCAACTTTGTATTCTTTATTAACAGGGAGAAGTAGGAGATCAAGGAAACATTGGAAAGATTGGTGAAACGGTAAGCTTATTTTATGCTCTTCCATTTTTTAATCATCTAAAAACATTTTTAGGAATCATGTTAACCATGAACTGTGCTTATAAAATTCAGGATAAAAAATTCTTATTTATCTACAACAAATTTAAACTCACTTGTGGTATGACAAATAAAACCTACTATACAAAAGAGAAATGAGGGAAAACACAATTACTGACGTTTTCATCCAAATGTAAATTATATTTATGATCTTAGGAGCATTCTTCTTTCTAATATTCGGTCTTAAATTTCAGTTCTGATTATTTCAGTGTAAATTTGACCTTAACATTTTTCATTATTAAAAAACTACAAGTTATCAAACTACAGTAGTTTGAAGATTTTTTTTTAAATTTGAAAGATTAGAGTAAACCAAGAGATAATGAATTAGAAAGCATACTATAATTTCTTTCCTCAAAAAATTTTGACTTATTTAAATTTACACTACTGCAGAAGTAGAAGGCTTCATGTTGTATTTGAATCAAATATGTTAGAAGTAATTTTATTTTTACAATGGGGAAAGCCAGCTAACATATTCTCCAACAAATGAACCTACATGGCATATATAAATGATATTTTAAATTAACACAAGACAAGTGAATTTACTTACAAAGTGTGCTGGGTTTTCACAAAGCAAATGATATCATTTAATAGGTTAAATAAGCAAATTCAACTCCCTATAACCTATTTTATGACAAATAAAAATAAAATTTTCTAAAAAATTGTTTTATAAGCTTAAGTAATTCAATTATATTTTCTGGTCTTATAGTAAAATAGTTATGCATTTCTGCTACTGTTATTTTTGTCATTAATTATTAATAAAAATAAAAAGAAGATCCATTTAGTCTTAAAAGATCACTGCCATACAAATTAATTCTGAGTCACTAGAAGGTGAACTTTTTGTTCTTTTTACTGTGAAGGGAAATTTCAATGGAGTATTTATATCAATTGATTATTCAAGGCTTCTTATCAAACATGACAGTAACTCATATTTCTCTAAGATCACTCAAAGAAATTGAATTCTGCCATTTTTGAGTGACAAATTGCTTTAGAAATATATATAAACTAGAGTTAATAGCCAAAGTTAAAATTCTAATGAAGAGCATCTTTTCTTAAAATAACACATATCAAATTTAAATCTAAGTGTTATTTACTTAATAGTGTTGGTCTAGGTCCACACAATATAAGAACCCATCATCATTACTATCAACAGAGGGACTAGACTGTCTAGGCAGGCAGTGAATTTCTGTTTTTGGAGGGACATTAACATTTATTGATCATTTCCTATGTGCCAAGCATAATACGAAGTGTTGTTTCATATTGTGGCATTTCACTTAATTCTCAAACAATTTTAAAAGACACATTTTGTTATTCCAGTTTTTAAAATGAGGAAACTAAAGCGCAGTAAGTAACATGTTCAGAATTACATACCTAATAAATTGCTAAACTGACATATAAACCCAGAGCTCTAAACTCAAAATCCAAATTGCAAATCCAAAGAATTATATCATGCTGGGGAGTTTTTCCCCCACCTTTATTGAGTTATAATTGACAAATAAAATTGTAAGATATTTAAAGTGTGTGTGATGATTTGATACACATATACATTGTGAAAGGACCTCCACTCCCCCCCCCACACACACACCCATCAAGTCAATTAACACAGCTGGGGATGTTTCAGTGTTAACTGAACAGACATTTGGCCCAGATGTTGTAGAGAGGTTTTAAGCGTCAGTTAAGTTATCAAACAAAAAGACCTTAGAATGGGAGATAAAGGCTTTTTAAAAACTTTAGTAGCTATATTGAGTTAATATATATAAAATGCCTAAAGAATATTTGTGGCTCTTGGTAATTCCAAGCTTTTATTTTATCTTATTAATTTCAAAATCTTAGAAATATGAGTCATCTAATTCAGTGTTCTGTTAAAACTCTCAAGAGATATTGGAAGATTTGGTGCACTTTTTTAACATCAATCTGATAATTTTGGGATATCTAAGGTTAATTGTAATCTCATAGCTAGTGTTTACTTTTCCCAATCTTTTTATATAGGCATTTAATTTCCTGTAGCTGGACCTCCTTCAGTTTTATTTGTTTCTTTCTAGATTTATACAAAGTAGAATCCAATTTGTGATAAAGCCTGCCAAACCAGCAATTGCATCTATACTTTTTGTCTGCATACCTCTTACATTCATTTACTGTAGGCAAAGAATTAATTTCTATAAATGGACTTGAAATAAGTCTCTAATGTCAAAAGGTGCCCCCTTATCCTCTTCATTCTAGCATTCTATTTTTTTACAAATAAACTGATATTATCCCACCTTAATTGCTAGTCCTCTCTGTCTTTAATTTAATAGGCTGAAAGTATTTGAACAACTGTAAAAGAGAAAAAAAAATGTATTTTTTTAGTACTGGTCAAGAGAGCAGAATTAGGATCAGTAGATAGACATTATAAGAGAACAGCTTTTTTGTAGGTAAGAATATTTTAATAGAACTTCTAACACTCAGACACTTTCCATAGAGTGATTCAA
>NW_011888803.1:8513666-8518933 GCF_000151845.1 Pteropus vampyrus | reverse complement strand
CCCCACCTTTATTGAGTTATAATTGACAAATAAAATTGTAAGATATTTAAAGTGTGTGTGATGATTTGATACACATATACATTGTGAAAGGACCTCCACTCCCCCCCCACACACACACACCCATCAAGTCAATTAACACAGCTGGGGATGTTTCAGTGTTAACTGAACAGACATTTGGCCCAGATGTTGTAGAGAGGTTTTAAGCGTCAGTTAAGTTATCAAACAAAAAGACCTTAGAATGGGAGATAAAGGCTTTTTAAAAACTTTAGTAGCTATATTGAGTTAATATATATAAAATGTCTAAAGAATATTTGTGGCTCTTGGTAATTCCAAGCTTTTATTTTATCTTATTAATTTCAAAATCTTAGAAATATGAGTCATCTAATTCAGTGTTCTGTTAAAACTCTCAAGAGATATTGGAAGATTTGGTGCACTTTTTTAACATCAATCTGATAATTTTGGGATATCTAAGGTTAATTGTAATCTCATAGCTAGTGTTTACTTTTCCCAATCTTTTTATATAGGCATTTAATTTCCTGTAGCTGGACCTCCTTCAGTTTTATTTGTTTCTTTCTAGATTTATACAAAGTAGAATCCAATTTGTGATAAAGCCTGCCAAACCAGCAATCGCATCTATACTTTTTGTCTGCATACCTCTTACATTCATTTACTGTAGGCAAAGAATTAATTTCTATAAATGGACTTGAAATAAGTCTCTAATGTCAAAAGGTGCCCCCTTATCCTCTTCATTCTAGCATTCTATTTTTTTACAAATAAACTGATATTATCCCACCTTAATTGCTAGCCCTCTCTGTCTTTAATTTAATAGGCTGAAAGTATTTGAACAACTGTAAAAGAGAAAAAAAATGTATTTTTTTAGTACTGGTCAAGAGAGCAGAATTAGGATCAGTAGATAGACATTATAAGAGAACAGCTTTTTTGTAGGTAAGAATATTTTAATAGAACTTCTAACACTCAGACACTTTCCATAGAGTGATTCAATACCTCATTATTAGAAAGTTTGGATGACTTTCTTCAATAATTTATTCAGTAGCTATTTATATTTCTATTCAGGCACATTTATTGAACATGTGATCCCTGGCTTCATGAAACTTAGAGTCTATTGGAGGTTTGACAACATTAAATAAATAATCACATAAAGCAATATATAATTATAAACTGTGATACATCCTATAGAAGAAAAGTTTAAGGGACTATGACAAGGGTGCTGAATTAGGATCAAGAGATGAAAGAAGACTATTTTGAGGAAATGACATATGAGTTATGATCGTAAAGAATGGTATAAGTTAGCTAAGGAAGAATGAGGAGAAAGAACATTCCTAGAATGTGCAAAATAACATACTTCCCACCTTTGCCACTTATGTCACTTAGAGAAATTACTTAACTTACTTAAATTACTTAATTCCTAAATATTTGTTTTTCAACAGTAAAAGAATGAAAATAATAACTACTTTATAGCGTTTCCTGCGAGGATTAAACATGGTAATGCATTTAAAGCATTTAGCACAGAACAAGTCACATATTAAAAACTTCATAAATGTTAGCAGTAATGGTGGAGGTGGTGGTTATCGTAATATGTGATAGTCCTAAGCACGAGAGCATTTAGCTGTTTTGAGGAACTTCAGGAAAGCCAGTGTGGATACGACTTTGTTGAGCCAAGGAAAAGGCAATGCGAAGTAATATTAGTGAAGGAGACAGGAGCCAAATCATTGAAGTCCATGTTTTCTACTTTAGGCTTGATCCTAGAGATGGAAAATCATTGAAGTATTCTAAGTAAGCCAATGACATGATTTAATTTGTGTTTTAAGATCCCTTTGGTTGCAATAGATTAGGAAGTTGGAACATGGTTGTGAGAAGCAAAAGTAGAAGCGGGTAACCAGTTAGGATGCTATTGCAGTAGTCTAAATGAAAGAGAAAGGTACTTGGGCTAGGGTGGTGGCAGTGGGCATAAGAAGAGTAGATATATTTGAGCTATATTTGAGGTGAAAATTTGGGTATAGACTGTAAAAAAGTAAAGAATTCTAGTCAGTTTCCAGCATTTAATAGGCCTTTGATAACTAAACTATTTATGATTTATCAGAATTATTGTGGAAGCATGAGGAATTGGTATATATGATGTCTAAGGATAATTCCAATTCTAAGACTCTGTGACTCTTTTCTATGAATTATAATGTTTCTAGCTTTCCTCTCACCTTTTGATTTGGCTACTTTTCTCTGGCTGCCCCCCAGTTTCATTATGTCTTTCTGGAATTGAAGCAACCAGAACTAGACTAAATATTTTAGAAGCAGTAGCTCCACAGCCTTCTTCATGAGTGGAATGATAACTTCTATGTTTATTGTGATACTCAAACCATGCAGGCTTTTTCCTATAGCAGACAACTGGATATCTTTGGAAAATGATCAGCAGTCACTCTCAGGATCCTTTTCTGGTCTGTTATTTTAAATATAAAATTTGGTATTTTTATTCTTAAAGCAACTTTGATTACATTAAGTTTCAGTTGCCACTTTTCTGCCCACTCGGAAAGATTCTTATGATTGTCTTATATAGTCTGGCCACATTGATTTATCTCTTAAAGTATAATCCAACTATTTGCTTTCACATCATTTATTCCTTAGTTTATCAATTTAGCAAGATTTTATAAGCTATCCATTGTGTCCTTTCTGTTTTTCTGCCTGCCCTTTGGTGTGCTAGTGTATAGTAAATGACTGATGAACAGAAAGGAAGAAGAAGAGGAAAGGCCATGGATAATCTTCAAAATCAGGTACTCCACTTCTCATGACAAAACCTTTGGAATTATAGAGCTACTAATGGCTGAGTCTAAGCTGTTTTATAACCAATTCATTCAAGACCAAATAGAGGTGGAGTCAAAAGAGGAAATACCAAAAATAAAAAGTCTATCAATGACCTATAATCTCATTTAATCTTGAAACAATCCTTGTAAGATAAATCTTGTCATTCTATGTAAGAAAACTGCAGTTTGTTCAAGTTATGTGATATGTTCAAATTCATACAATTAGTAAGCTTTTGAGCTGGGTTTCAAATCTGAATTTTCTACTTCCAGTTCCAAGGGTCTTTTCTCTGTGGCAAGCAATAATCAGTTTGTCTCGTCTTTAAATGGAACCTTGAAGTTCATCCTTGGAAATTGATGGTTAGAAATATTTGGAAATGGGCAAAATAAAGTTTTACTCTTTATCTCTGGCAATTAAATTAAAAAATATATATTGTTGAATATTACTAGTTTCTGAGAAATATTGAAACACAATTTAATGTGTTTATAATGGAATCGGGAAAGATTTTGAAGGATTTGGAAGATAATATTTTAGAAGTGCTCAGCATAAAACCTCATTTAATACAGTGATTAATTTTGCTGCTCTCTAGCATTACCATGAAATTGTTATCAAATACAAGTCGATAAAAGTTTATTTTATTTAATGAGCTCCATTTTCACTTTCATTAAGAAAAGAATGCGAGCTTTAGGAGGACCTACCTAAGCCATAAAATTGGAGTCACATTTCCTTGAGGAAAAGTCTCAGAAGCTGATAGCTCCATTTAGCCAGAGGAAGAACCAAGTAAAACACTATCGCTGCCTCTGTGTAGGGCCTCTGTAGTCTCACTGACTTTATCTTAAAAAAAAATTTCATCTACCCGCGCCCCACCCCCACACACACTGTTTTTAAGCTGCACACACCCTGTAGCACAAGTGGAAAGTTGTTGTGTATTTACTGCATGGAGGGAATGGTAATTTTTCTGAGATAGAAAGTTATATGAAATGTATATTCACCATACATTCCATCATGAGAAGGACGTTTACCTGAATATGATAAAAATAGCAACCATTTATTTAAAATATGCGATATGCCAGAGGCTTTGCAAATATCATTGAATCCTCACAAATACCTAGGGAAATAAAAATTATTTCTGTTTTATACAAAAGACAACTTTTGTTTCAGAGAAGTTAAGAAACTTTTCCAAGACAGATAGTAAAATAGCAGAGAGGTGAGATTGGAAAAGAGTTGTCACTAACCTCTCTTTATCAACCTACATTCCTCTTATAATGATGTGAAGATGTCCAGCTATTTTTCTAATGAATATATATTGTATGAAGTTAGAGATTATGAGGCCCCAAGTACCACGTTGTGGTTTGAAAACTGTCTCAAAAACATGGATGTGTTAAAATTATTATGTTTTAGGATTTTATATTTGACATTTATCATCCTTGAAATGTGTAAATAACATCACTTATTTGATTAAGAAGCCACAGTGAATTGATTTCAGTATAGTATTAAGCTTATGAAGGTGTAGAAAATTAGAAAGAAGTAAAATCATTGAAACCAAAAGGGTTGATGTGGAAAGCGTGTGGCCATATTGGTGGATATGGACAAAGAGAATATATGACATTACAATTCCAGGTAAATTGAAGAGAAATGAATTTTAAGAGACATTGCTGCTAAAACCCACCATTCTCTGAAAATCAGGTGCAGGTAACTCTGAGGTGAACTATTACTTTATAAATGAGATGTCCATAGTTTTTAAATCTCAAACATGAGATTTATCTAAGAAAATGAAGTCAACAAATTTCCAGGAAGAGTTGAGGTGCTTAAAAGGTGGAAGGATTTCTCAGTACTTTGGGTGATAAGATAATACTATTTTCCAGACATTTATAATATTTCTGTAAAAATCAAAATAAATTACTGGGAAAAGAACAAATACTCTATTAGATGTATTTCTACAGAACTTTTTTCTATAGCTATGAAAATTAAACGGTATAAGAAAATGATGACTACAGAAAATTGTTCATTCACAAAACCAAATATGATAAAATTACATTACATATAAATGATTATTAAATGGAAACCAAGAAAAATGTTAAAACATTTACATATTTATAAGATAAAAACTAAAAGAAAAAATTTCTATGTATAGGGAAAATGAATGATATTACATGATGCTGTGCTACAAGCTAAAATCACAGAAGTTATTGAATACCAAGCATATCTTGGATGTATAAAAGCTTATATACTTTGTTTTATATTAAGTACATTTATCTTTTATCTTTACTAAATATGCATTTAGTTATCATGAAAAGTAAAATATGCTAGAAAAAAAGAATAAGAGCCAATATTTATGGAGTAATATAGGAAACAAGGTGTTTATCATACATATCATATTAAAGAAAATAAACAAGAATATCTTTCTTAGTCTAATAAAGTTTCTCAGATTGTCCAAATTAGAATAGTGATAAACT
>NW_011888803.1:8507985-8513616 GCF_000151845.1 Pteropus vampyrus | reverse complement strand
CAAGTCGATAAAAGTTTATTTTATTTAATGAGCTCCATTTTCACTTTCATTAAGAAAAGAATGCGAGCTTTAGGAGGACCTACCTAAGCCATAAAATTGGAGTCACATTTCCTTGAGGAAAAGTCTCAGAAGCTGATAGCTCCATTTAGCCAGAGGAAGAACCAAGTAAAACACTATCGCTGCCTCTGTGTAGGGCCTCTGTAGTCTCACTGACTTTATCTTAAAAAAAAATTTCATCTACCTGCGCCCCACCCCCACACACACTGTTTTTAAGCTGCACACACCCTGTAGCACAAGTGGAAAGTTGTTGTGTATTTACTGCATGGAGGGAATGGTAATTTTTCTGAGATAGAAAGTTATATGAAATGTATATTCACCATACATTCCATCATGAGAAGGACGTTTACCTGAATATGATAAAAATAGCAACCATTTATTTAAAATATGCGATATGCCAGAGGCTTTGCAAATATCATTGAATCCTCACAAATACCTAGGGAAATAAAAATTATTTCTGTTTTATACAAAAGACAACTTTTGTTTCAGAGAAGTTAAGAAACTTTTCCAAGACAGATAGTAAAATAGCAGAGAGGTGAGATTGGAAAAGAGTTGTCACTAACCTCTCTTTATCAACCTACATTCCTCTTATAATGATGTGAAGATGTCCAGCTATTTTTCTAATGAATATATATTGTATGAAGTTAGAGATTATGAGGCCCCAAGTACCACGTTGTGGTTTGAAAACTGTCTCAAAAACATGGATGTGTTAAAATTATTATGTTTTAGGATTTTATATTTGACATTTATCATCCTTGAAATGTGTAAATAACATCACTTATTTGATTAAGAAGCCACAGTGAATTGATTTCAGTATAGTATTAAGCTTATGAAGGTGTAGAAAATTAGAAAGAAGTAAAATCATTGAAACCAAAAGGGTTGATGTGGAAAGCGTGTGGCCATATTGGTGGATATGGACAAAGAGAATATATGACATTACAATTCCAGGTAAATTGAAGAGAAATGAATTTTAAGAGACATTGCTGCTAAAACCCACCATTCTCTGAAAATCAGGTGCAGGTAACTCTGAGGTGAACTATTACTTTATAAATGAGATGTCCATAGTTTTTAAATCTCAAACATGAGATTTATCTAAGAAAATGAAGTCAACAAATTTCCAGGAAGAGTTGAGGTGCTTAAAAGGTGGAAGGATTTCTCAGTACTTTGGGTGATAAGATAATACTATTTTCCAGACATTTATAATATTTCTGTAAAAATCAAAATAAATTACTGGGAAAAGAACAAATACTCTATTAGATGTATTTCTACAGAACTTTTTTCTATAGCTATGAAAATTAAACGGTATAAGAAAATGATGACTACAGAAAATTGTTCATTCACAAAACCAAATATGATAAAATTACATTACATATAAATGATTATTAAATGGAAACCAAGAAAAATGTTAAAACATTTACATATTTATAAGATAAAAACTAAAAGAAAAAATTTCTATGTATAGGGAAAATGAATGATATTACATGATGCTGTGCTACAAGCTAAAATCACAGAAGTTATTGAATACCAAGCATATCTTGGATGTATAAAAGCTTATATACTTTGTTTTATATTAAGTACATTTATCTTTTATCTTTACTAAATATGCATTTAGTTATCATGAAAAGTAAAATATGCTAGAAAAAAAGAATAAGAGCCAATATTTATGGAGTAATATAGGAAACAAGGTGTTTATCATACATATCATATTAAAGAAAATAAACAAGAATATCTTTCTTAGTCTAATAAAGTTTCTCAGATTGTCCAAATTAGAATAGTGATAAACTGCTTCAAAGGAATCAAATAAAAGATAAATTACAATGAAAACTTGTAGTTCCAAATAAAAATAATATTAATCCTTTTCAGGTTTAAACATATAGTGTGCTTAATGCCTGAGCATTAAAGCTATAGTCTTCTGACTAAGGAAACATAACATGTACCTATTTTAGAATTGATAGAAGTAATTATTTTTTAGTTTCCTTGGCTCTTAAGGATTTACTCCTAAGGATTATTTTTAAAAAGAACATTCAATATAATCCTATATTTGAGCCTAGGATATTAAGATCCAGAATTCAAGTAGGTTCAAAGAACATTACCCTATGATTTGAAGTAAATTAATCATCTATAAGTATATGTATCTCACATATTTTTCTTCATCATGTACTTAATGTCTATGTTCTAGAAGTATATTATGATTTCTTATAGCCAACAAAAACTGAGAAAGACACTAGTAAACTTATTTATTTATTCTGTCACTTAAAACATACTTATTAAACATTTACTGTGTGCTTTATATACAATGAAATAAGACTTGATCCTCAAGTGAATATCTTGTAGACAATGAATAAAGAGTTATACACATAATTTCACCAAAATATTAGTCCTGTTATATAAGATACCCTAAGAAAAATTAGTAAAATTTGTTTTGATACCTATCATAAAGATGTATATGTTGATAAACTCTGGAATTGTCTAGCTAAAAATATGTTACTGTTCTTTTAAGTAGGAATACTATAAAGTGGTAATCACAGCTTCTGAGAAAATGGCAACTCTAAATTTCTATATAGAAGTTGAATCTCCTGCAGGCTGCACATACTTAGGACCTTTTTTTTTTTTAAATCCATTTAGCTACTCTGTCTTTTGATTGGAGAATTTAGACCATTTACATTTGAAGTTATTGATAGTATTGACTTACTTTTGCCATTTTGTTCATTGTTTTCTGGTTGTTTTATAATTCTTCTGTTCCTTTCCTTCTCTCTTCCTTTGCGATTTTGTGATTTTCTATAGTGATATGCTTACCCCTTGTTATTATTCAAGATGTAAGCCCACCAGGAATTTCTGAGCAAACAGCTTGAGTGTGGTATTATATGACTCTTCTCTATTCTCCTGAAATCCTGCAATACACATAGAGAAGCAAAAAGAACAATGTTCTCATCCTTTAATAATTGAGACCTCAAGACCATCACCAACTGATTTGCTAACCACTGCCACAGATGCCCCATAGATTGGTCTAATTATGGGGCAACTGGATATATACTGAGCTAGATCTTGCAGAAAGTGAGGTCAGAGAGCAGTTCCAATTTTAAGTGGCTTTGAATTATAAGAGTGAGATGGATAGGCCCACTTACGATTTCCTATAGATGATTTGAGTGACTATCTACATCTTTAAGTCTTGGAAATGCTCTCTGGAGGAATATCCATATAGTTTTTTATGACTTATTTGTTTGCTAAGTCACTATACTTGGTAGATATATGTTCCTCAAATACTGCTTCTTGTGAACATTGCATCTATATGCCTGTGCAGAAAAGAGTTAACATAGTAGGCCTGAGATTGCTATCCCTACAATGCCCTCCTTACAAGAATCGCTATCTTTACAATGACTCTTCTCTGGCATCTGGGAACTTGAATTTTCCCACCATTTTTGGAATTGATGCGAGTGCTTCTTACTAGAGCACCTAAACTGTGCAAACAATATGGTTTATGCTGAACACTTGATTTCCTTCTGAGAGACTAGAATTTTGGAATATTCTAGACAGAGGCTGCCTTTGTGACCAGCTCCCAATGAAAACCATAGGCACTGAGTTTCTAATAAGCTTCCCTGGTAGAAAATATTTCACACATCATGTCCCAACTCATTGCTAGGAGTATTGAGTCTTGTGTGATCCCTCTGGGAGAAGACTTAGAGAAGCTGTGCTGGTTTCTTTTGGACTTCACTTCATGTGTCTTCCCTTTGCTGACTTTCCTTTGTACTCCTTCATTGTAATACATCTTAGTCATGAGTATGACTATATACTGAGTCCTGTGCGTCCTAATGATCACAGAAGCTGGGAATAGCCTTGGGAGAACTTCCAACACAATATTCTAGAGTATCTGAGTTAATATTATCTCCATGAGAAACTTGAACAAAAAATAGAAATAGAAGTGTCTTGTTAACTTTCTCTTTATGCACTAGCAGCAGCAACAACAAATAAAACTACCACCATTTATTAAGCACCTCCTGTGTGAATGTTTCATCTTAGGCAGTTTTTATTTTTTAACCCTGACAACAAACATGTAAAAAGATATTTTTACCCTAAGTTTTACAAATGAGAAAGAAAAAATCCAGGATTAGAGTTTGAATCTATATTACCTCAAAACTCATGCTCTTCTTAAATATAATATCTACTCCTTCTCCTTTGAATGCAATAATTATTTAACTAAAAGAACATTTTTATATGGTAGTTTTTATTTACTTTTCAATATTAAAAATGAAACAGAACTACTATTCAGTAGAAACTCCTATTTTTCTCTATGTTATATGCCTACTAACTAGCCAAATGGTGAAATACAACTACAGAAAGAAAGAATTCCAGTTCCTAGGGACTTCATGCTCTTTCTACAGGACAAAAAAAAATAATCCTGGGTTCCAAAACCTTAGGATTAAATTAGATATTAAACATAAAATAGTACTGGCATCAATAGATGCTTCAGTAGTTGTTAGTTTCCATTTCCTAAGAAAATGCCGTGGTGCTTGGATAAATTCCTTCATATCATTGTCTTTACTACTACATGACACTGAAATGTTTTAGATTTGTCTACCATAACTTGATGAGCACACAGCAGTCTCAGCAAATACACGTGAACTGAACTGACTTGAGTTGCCACCATTGTAAAGTATTTCAATCCAAAACTTATTTATTGAATTTCTGTCATAATGCCAGCATGTGCTAGATAATTAGAAAACCAAAGAAATGTGCTGATATTTATGCGTATGGTTTAAATTATGAAAAAATAAGGAAGGAAAAGCAGAGATCAGAGAACAAGAATGTCCTCAAGAAATGGTCTTCTTTCTTTAGGTAATGACAAATGATTCTGAACTTCTCTGCCATCTGGTGAGACTATGGTTCTTTGCAAGAGCACTTGACTGACACAAATGGGATTTTTAGGGCTCCAGTGTAGGAGAGTATCTTTAAGATATGCTGCAGAAAAACCTGGAAAGCTCTGAAAGTTGAAGATATTATTGGCCATAATGAAATCATACTGGGTTACATTTCTCATTCTTTATTGCATTGTAATCTCCTTTGTATCATTTATTCCTGCTAGTTCTGAGTGTCTATCCTATATAGTTCTGGCTTCACTAAATGATTGGCATATTCTTGGCTTCGTTCTGTGCCTTCCAGACTGTATGTGATGTTGCTCACCAATTCTTTGTGAACTTCTACAATTTCAACATTTTAATTAAGAATCCAGGACCCAGTCTATGGCCGTGCCACCCTGAACATGTCTGATCTTGTTGATCTTGGAAGCTAAGCAGAGTTGTGCCTGGTTAGTACTTGGATGGGAGACCACCTAGGAGTAGCAGGTGCTGTAGGCTTAGGAAAAAAAACTATCCAGCACTCAATTTGTATTATGCATTCATTAAACAGATATTTACTGAGCACCTGCTGTGTGCCACGTAAGGTGCTCAGCAGTGAGATGAGTATCAAGATGAACATCAAAGCGAACCCAGACTCTGCTCTCGAAGAGCTCACACAAGTTTAGAAAAATATTTTTTAATTAATAAGCAATGAGATTACAGAAAACAAGGAAAATCTATG
>NW_011888803.1:8505703-8507935 GCF_000151845.1 Pteropus vampyrus | reverse complement strand
ATTGTAAAGTATTTCAATCCAAAACTTATTTATTGAATTTCTGTCATAATGCCAGCATGTGCTAGATAATTAGAAAACCAAAGAAATGTGCTGATATTTATGTGTATGGTTTAAATTATGAAAAAATAAGGAAGGAAAAGCAGAGATCAGAGAACAAGAATGTCCTCAAGAAATGGTCTTCTTTCTTTAGGTAATGACAAATGATTCTGAACTTCTCTGCCATCTGGTGAGACTATGGTTCTTTGCAAGAGCACTTGACTGACACAAATGGGATTTTTAGGGCTCCAGTGTAGGAGAGTATCTTTAAGATATGCTGCAGAAAAACCTGGAAAGCTCTGAAAGTTGAAGATATTATTGGCCATAATGAAATCATACTGGGTTACATTTCTCATTCTTTATTGCATTGTAATCTCCTTTGTATCATTTATTCCTGCTAGTTCTGAGTGTCTATCCTATATAGTTCTGGCTTCACTAAATGATTGGCATATTCTTGGCTTCGTTCTGTGCCTTCCAGACTGTATGTGATGTTGCTCACCAATTCTTTGTGAACTTCTACAATTTCAACATTTTAATTAAGAATCCAGGACCCAGTCTATGGCCGTGCCACCCTGAACATGTCTGATCTTGTTGATCTTGGAAGCTAAGCAGAGTTGTGCCTGGTTAGTACTTGGATGGGAGACCACCTAGGAGTAGCAGGTGCTGTAGGCTTAGGAAAAAAAACTATCCAGCACTCAATTTGTATTATGCATTCATTAAACAGATATTTACTGAGCACCTGCTGTGTGCCACGTAAGGTGCTCAGCAGTGAGATGAGTATCAAGATGAACATCAAAGCGAACCCAGACTCTGCTCTCGAAGAGCTCACACAAGTTTAGAAAAATATTTTTTAATTAATAAGCAATGAGATTACAGAAAACAAGGAAAATCTATGGAAGGTCAAAAAGTCTGCCTCTCATAAATGTTGTCAGTAGCTTCTTTAGTGACATGAGTATCCAGAATGCTAGATACACTCTTTTCACTGTGAAATAAAAATATTCCGATTTTTTAAAAAAACTTTCATCTCTTTCTCACCTGTTCAAAATATTTTAAATACCTTTAAATACCTGAGTGCTTTTCATCTTCCTTATGGTTAAATTATAGAATTTTAGAACTGGAAAGTATGAGAGGGGATATCTTGTACATCCTCCATGCTTTTTAGAAATGGGAAGATGAGACCCAAACTATTTTATGATTTGATTCAGAATTAAAGATATAAACTGTAATTTAAGTCTGTAAACTAGTAATCCACCTATATCAGGCTGTTATTTTCCTCATTTTTAGGTACAGAGATTTTGGTGGAAGAGGAGATTGTTGGGAGGCATCAAACATTAGATTTTCTAATTTTAAAATTAGATTCTAATTTTGTCTTTAGATAGAGTTCACAAAAACTCAATACCTATGAGGTCTGCATGAAAGAAATATAGAACTAATTTAATGCTTTATATGTGAAAAAATGTGCTGTGATTATAAGCACATACTCTCCTCCTTGAATGATCCTGCTAGTTATTAGACTCTTAGGAAGAGCTTGCAATTCAAATGTTTTGCAACACAAGTGTAATAGCAGGAGAATTCCTCTTATTTCTCATCCAACTTTTTTAAAAAAAACTAATAGCCTAAGAAGTTCAACCAAAATAGGTGATAGTCTTGTGCTGATAGGCAATTTATTACCTTTGATTTATTGCCAAGAAACTCATTCAAAAGAACAGAATATGTGAACATTGCCAGGCGGTTTAGTGCAGGGAGAACAGCACAGTTGCCTTTCTATTCTCTAGCTTCCCATAACATAAGTGAGAGTAAAAGCATCTGTTGGATAGACATTCTAAGCATATTCTTTTAATCACTGCCAGGCCTTCCTGAGGCAAAATTTTATTTTGAACTTTTATTTTATGAGTATATGTATGATCCAAGGGAATAAGAATCAAATAGTTGTTAGGGAAATGTCAGAGACAGAAATCCAAATTTGGATACTGAGCAGACCATTCAGTTATATCTTTTCGGAAACCTGTATATCCAAATGTCAAAACTCTGAAGTGGAGGCACCGTGATGCCAAAGTAAACTATCGTCCAATCTGGAACCGTTAAAATAATGAAGTGTTTGTATGTGTTTTAAATTTAACTGCCTGTGTAAAATATCCCAAGTTATTTATTAGTCCCTGGCATGTATTATATTCTTAAATAATGTTTGTAGACTGA
>NW_011888803.1:8472009-8505653 GCF_000151845.1 Pteropus vampyrus | reverse complement strand
GTTTAGTGCAGGGAGAACAGCACAGTTGCCTTTCTATTCTCTAGCTTCCCATAACATAAGTGAGAGTAAAAGCATCTGTTGGATAGACATTCTAAGCATATTCTTTTAATCACTGCCAGGCCTTCCTGAGGCAAAATTTTATTTTGAACTTTTATTTTATGAGTATATGTATGATCCAAGGGAATAAGAATCAAATAGTTGTTAGGGAAATGTCAGAGACAGAAATCCAAATTTGGATACTGAGCAGACCATTCAGTTATATCTTTTCGGAAACCTGTATATCCAAATGTCAAAACTCTGAAGTGGAGGCACCGTGATGCCAAAGTAAACTATCGTCCAATCTGGAACCGTTAAAATAATGAAGTGTTTGTATGTGTTTTAAATTTAACTGCCTGTGTAAAATATCCCAAGTTATTTATTAGTCCCTGGCATGTATTATATTCTTAAATAATGTTTGTAGACTGACTGAATGAATTTATTTTATGGTATTTCTATGCTTTTTTAAAATGTTAATGAATGTAAGCTTTCTATATAATTGTCTTTTCTTTAGTCACCAGTGTCTATAGATAATATATCTTCAATTTTTAGGTTAATTATGCACAGTCTTACTTTCAAAGACTCAGTAGATAGTACAGGTAAGGGATAATTATCTTTATTTACTTCTACTCCTAGCTCATTCCAGAAAAAAAATTAACAAAGCTATCTATATTCTATTTTTAGTAAATTGTGGTTTAGCATAATCTCTGTGCTCATTTGGTTTATTTGAATTCCTTAGGCATTAGATATTGGTATAATAAAATTGTCTGCATATAATATAAGCTCATCTCACTTAATGGAAGAGAAGTAGGCTTAAAAGATTTTTTGTAAAATAAGTCCAATATTCCAGAAAACAAATTATAATAAGTTATAATTTTACTGCCAGTGTCCTCAGTCTTCGGTTAGCTCCAATAACTTTCATCCTCAGCCTTTCAAGAAAAGACTTATCACTCAGTACAAATGGGAAGGGATGGATATCTCACTCCAGATGCTATCTCAGAGAGTCTCCCTCAGGTTGTATTTGAGTTACATCCCAAATGCTATTTTCTTGTACTTTGGACCTGGGAGCCAATCCCCAGAAATCACATGCATGGAATGAGCTGTTTCTTCTCTTAGAAAACAGGATAAAACATTCGATTTATCCTAAGAATGTTAGCAGTCATTATCCAAGTATTAAAAGTAGATTTAGAGTCTATACCTTAGTAGCCACACTATTAAGTGTGAGAGTTATATCTTGTGTTCATCAAACATAAAAGAACATTGAATTCAGTAGAGGTAGAAAATCCCCATGATTTTCCAGAACCTCAGGCTTTGGTTAAAAAGGGAATCTGCCTTGGTTTTTTAATTCAGACATACTCTACCTTAGTGACTTGCAGTCTTTTCAAGAATGAAGATCACTTTTACGTATCTAGAATACTCTCAGCCCCTATCTCTGGACTCACTGATGCTTTGCAGTAACTCTCTGGCCATCAGTGGTTTGAGTCCTACAGTTAAGGGAAGACTGTAAGCACAATTTGAATATTCCAGAAGAAAACTGCTGAGATGGCATTTTGCTGGAGGGTACTTATTAGGAAGCAGCACTTATGGAAAGGAAAAGGAAGCAGGATTGTGTTGAAGGAGAAGTCACATTGATATAGGCCCCTCTAAGTCTCTACCATCCTTAAAGGAAGTTCCTAATCCTTTATAATCCATCATACTGAGCTGAATCACTGGGCTTTTATACTCTTAACTCACGTAGTCATTGTATATGGGCCACCCTGGGAAGAGTGTGCCTTTGATCAAGAAGGCCCTCTGAAACTGAGACAAATCTTGAAGCTAATGACAGCTTGCGCAGTAAGTTCTTCCGCAAAGGAGGATCTGTGTGGCCCTTCTTGGTGTTTACTACACAGCTTACTCCTGTGTCACTTGGACTCAGTTCTTCATAACCTTTCAGGGAGATGCTCCTTTAAGATTCTGGTATGTTTTCTTCCTGAGAGGAAACTTAGGAGTTAGTGGTACAAATTACAGCCCCTAATTCTGCAGCTAGTTTTAGGAACACAAATGATATCAGCCTACCCCCTCCTCCTGATGATCAGGATGAATTAACTGTGCCAATACAGTGACTCTTTTTCTTGTGTGCTGGTGCCTGGATACAGGGAACTTGAAGTACTCAGGGGCAGCTATAGGACTCTTACTGTGTCACCTGGTGAAAATGTGTCCTCTTTGGGGACCAGGGCGTACATTCTTCAGAGCTCACATTTTGTGGGAGTAGAAAGTACAGGGTCCTCCACAGAGACATTTGGAGTGATAGTAAGTAGGATTAATTCTGCTTCTACCCCTTCGTTCCAAAACCAATGAATATTTCCTGTAGGAGACACAGTACTATATAAATGTCTTTGATTCAGTGTATATACTTTTCATCCTATAGGATGATACCCTATCCTCATGAAGTATCACCTCCTAGCTGTACTTTAACTACACTATTCCAGTGCTCTGTCAGATTGGAAGCTTCTTGTTGTTATGTGATCTAATTGTTAGATCCCATGGACATAGGTCCTCTTTCACACTTTATTTGCTGTTAAAGGGGTTACCCGGTCTGACACAATGTTTTGAGGATCCTGTATGGTAGATTAAACACTTTGTAAGCCCTCAGATATTGCTGCTAATTGAGACCTGAGTGTAGTAAAACAAACCATTCCCAGAGTATATGTAATGTCTATTAGAATAAATCTTAAGCCCTTCCAGAGTGAACTTGCCCACAAGTGACTGGTTGATCATCTAGAAGAATGGCATCAGATCACAGGCTCAGTGTTATTTTCTGTTGTTGGCAGTTTGAATATTTAATGGCAACAGTAGTTAATTTATCCTTGTTAAATGAGAACCCTTGATATCATGATGAACATCTTTCTTCTCTTCCATGTCCCTTTCATTCATACGGCTATCATCCAGCACTGAGGTGACCGATGACCAACACTTGCTGATGTCCTTTCTGAGTCATTCTGTCTCTTTCCAAGTATTCTATTATTGACCATGGTCAATTTAAAACAAAGACCTTTGCACTTTGTGTCTAATATACCCATCTATATGCCTCTTTCTCAAACCTGTCCCCAGTCTTATATTCTTCTTCCTTCCAATCAGCTGGGTCACTACAAATTCTCATAAATCTATGCATATTCTAACCTTGAACCACTTCTTCCCACAATGGAGCAATGCCGGAAACTCCATCCATTAGAATGACGTCCCCTTGCCACTGCACTCTAAGGTTCTCGTGAGTGAAACTATAGTTAGCTTCAGTTTGCACCTACATATTTAGTGTCTTGATCAGTTCAGGCTGCTATAATGAAATACCATAGACTGTGGCTAGCACGACAAACATTTATTTCTCACATTTCTGGAGGCAAGAAGTCCAAGATCAAGGCACTGACAAATCTATTGTCTGGTAAGGGCTCTCTTTCTGATTTGTAGATGGCTGTCTTCTCACTATATCTTAACATAGCGGAGAAAGAAAAGGCTAGCTCTCTTCCTCTTCTTATAAAGAAACTAATTGCATCATGGGAGTTCCACACTTATGACCTAATTACCTCTCAAAGGCCCCACTTCCAAATACCATCACATTAGGGCTTTTGAAAAGACACACATATTCAGTCCATAACATTAAGCCTACACACCAATAAACCAAGTTTGGATTTTTTCCTTCTCCATCAGCTGGTCCTAAGGGATCCCCTACATAGCCAAAGCTGTCAGCTGACAAGATACACTAGTTGGGGATCTAGACTGCTTGTCCATTTAGTTTGCTTATACCTCTGCTCTGCTTATGTTTCACCCCAGATGGCACTGAAACTGTTTGACCTTATGTCTGATAAAATTTAGCTTATGATAGATTCAGACACATGGTCTCTTGGTGTCCCATGGGTTAGGTGCTCAGTCTCTACAAGAGCCTGGTAGAACACTGTAATTTGTTTTTCAAAACATATAATTCTCTGTCACAGATAGTATGGCCTTGCTCCAGAATCTCAGGAATCTGTGTTGTGTTCTTCCTATTAAGGCTTGCCATAAGCTCTGTATGGCTTCCTTTTCCACCACCGATGTCTCTAATACCATAAGATCTGCAGGCTCATATGAACCAAGGACAAAACTGCTTACTCATAGCTTGAGAATTCACACAATTTCTTGAGGTCCTTGTCAAGGTGTTAAATCCTATATTTTAGAAGAGTGTTACCAAATTAATAAACTCTTCCACATCCAATTTTATGTTATGTTTATATTTTTTATATAATGTTATGGCTTCCTTAAAAGTACTTGTAGAATCAGGTCCCATGTATACTCTTCCAGGTCCTACAAGTACATAGTAGCTAGAATTTTTATTCCTTTGGGGAATAGTCCCTTCCTCCTATATCAGGCTCAGCAAGTTCCCAAGTGGGATATGCTCTGACTTACCCCACTATTGGCATAATGGTCAGAAGAGGAGGTATAGAAAAATTCTAATTGTGGCACTTGTTTTCTTAGAGGGGAGAGATCAAGCAAAAGGAAAGTGACAGCAGATAATAAGGAGGGGTAGTCCACTTCTTCAAGTGCCTAGAGTTCAAAGAATTTGGCGATTCAGAATCTTGAGGGATCTCTATCCAGATATCCCCATCACAAGTGTCAGGGTCTAATTATTTTCCCAACCAAGGTCCTGACCTTGACATAACAGACTTGTTTGGATTAGGAATTTAACTTTATTTTGTCACTTTATTAAATGCTGGGTTATTGCTCAATTTTCTCAGCCCTTGCACTGGAGATGACCTTAAACAACCCTGTAGGGAGTTCTGGGACACATATGACCTATTAGAGTAGTCCCGCATTAGGCAAAAATGGTCAGGCCTCTGTACCTGCACTGTAATAAGTCTTTGGATGTAGGCCTCTCTGTGGAAGCCTAAACTTAGAAGGACTTGATTGTAGGGGCAATAAAATCTTTCTTAAAGGGTGATGTGGGCAGCTCATCTCTGTTTCCATCACTATTGCTCTATCTAATTTGTTTGCTCATTCATTCAACATATATTCATTACTTACCTTCTGTATTCAAGGCAGTCAGACATAAGAGATAGAGTATCATATAACACATCATCCTTGCTTTAGAGAGCAAAAAGACTAAAGAACTTAAAGTCATATCTCCCTGAATGGTGAAGAATGAGGCACAATGAGCTAGAGTAGTTTACTCGAAGTCACACAGTCAAAGGAATATATCCTTAGTTTACAGATTTCATTGAAAAAAGAAGTGAAGTGATCCAAAGGTTAGTTATTTGGAAATAGTGATAAATTTAAAAATCAACAGAAATGGTTCATTCATTCTTGTCAAGTCATCAAATTATGCTCAAATGAAAAGGCCTGAATAAAACTGACAGTACTCTCCTTTTGAGAGGACACTTTCTTTCTATGTATAAGCAACTTTATATGTTTTCTTTTTTTTCATCCTGCTGTCTAAATATTATTGTTGTTATCTTTTTCCTTGGTCTGCATGCTCTCTGTGGTGACTCATCTACTGTCTGGGTCTTTAACTACCATCTTTTTGCTGATGATTCACAAATATCTTTTCTTAGCTCTAGATCTGCATACTCAATTGTGTAGTGAATAATTCCTACCAGAATGTTTCATAGATATCTCATATATATCATATCTTAAAAGGAATTCCTCTTTCTTACTCAGACAAATTATATACATTCTTTCCACTTTTCTACACCTTCCTTTTATTTATCTAAAGTGAAAATAGTCTATATCATCATCTTGGACAAAGTATAAAGATACAAGAACTTGAGGTGAAGAAATAAAATATAAATATGGGATAACATTTTCGCATGTAGTGCTTGAAGTTGTAATTTTATCACGTCTAGCTGATCTTCTGTTTCTCCTACCCTCAAAATTTTGTTCTAGATTGAACCATGTAAAATTACCATTTTTAGTTGAAAATGGTCAAATATTAGCAATTTCATATAGCACAACCTAATACTACCTTTATTGGAATAAGGTGACATCTAATTTTTTTTAATTTTTAAACAGAGAGTAAACACAGTCACAGTAATATAAACATTGAAGTTAATATGTTTCTAAGATGAAACAGAACTAAATCCTAGAGAATTAGCTTTCTATATTGTATTTTCAAGTGAATTTGAAGAGTTTGGGGTCTAAGAGTCTTTATCATATAAATGTAGTTATTTTCACATTGAAACATAAATTTGAAATAATGTAGAGAAGTTCTAAACCACAGTTAAGACACAACAATTTTTTCAAGATAACTGTCGTCTCAGAACTTTATATAAAATTTTTTTAAACATTTTACTTTCAACTAGGAAATATTCTAATTTTATATCAATCTTTAGTGAATAAGTAGGATGTAGTTACCTTTAAAAATAAAACTAGAGTATCTCAGTTTTTACTGACTTTGGGGAAGAAAAATTCTCAATTCTAACAAGTGATTTCTTATACATAAGTCTTTTTGGCCCTCTAAATTTCTGCTTTAGCTAACAAAATCTTTAAAAGCTAACTGCCTTGTAGTCAGGCTCTATGGAGACCTACATGGCAAGGAATTGAGACCTCCTGCCAACAGTTAGTGAGGAACTGAGGCCTCCAGCCAACAGTCTTCTTGGAAATGTAGTCTCTAGCCCTCATTCAAGCTTTCAGATGACTGCAGCTCATGCCAAGTCTTGACTACAACCTCATGAGAATCTCTGAGCCAGAACCACCTATCTAAGCTGCTCTCAAATTTCTGACTCACATAAACTGTGAGATAATCAATAGTTATTGTTTTAAGCCACTAATACAATAATATCAAAGATTTCAACCTTTGCTTTGAAATTAAGAAGAGTGAATAGGAAGTAACAAAAACATAAATCATCCATATTTTTATTTAGAAGGTCCATAAGTAAAAAATAATTGTATAATAATTGTATAATAATTGTATAATAAAAATAATTGAATAAATTATGGTCATTTCCACATACACATAATTTGCACTTGAGCACTCTAAACTTGAAAGTGCAGTATTTTATCCTTGGCTTTCACTTATATATGTGGCGCTTGAGGTTTCAAGGATAAAATTAGAACAAGTCATAGCAATATAGTTTGTCCTTTTAAACAGTGCTTTAGCTAATAAGGAAGAGCAGGTTATAGGGCAACTTTTCCCAGCACACATCTCCCAGCTGTGAGTTCTGTACTCACAAAGCATTCCCTGTACAAGGAAGCTATCTATAGACAGGAACTGGCTAAGACATAGCCCTTGGGAGCAGATAAAACCCACCAGTATCTTCTCTCTGATACAACTGTGTAGGTTCTCAACCAATCGAGATGGATTAGTCCATACTATTAACCCATTAAAAAAAATTCATTCTATAAAACAGAGTAAAAAGGTAGATTTTGAATATAATTTCCATCTACTCAGAATAATACTTTTTTTATTGTAGATGAATTTCTTTTATTTGGCAGACAGAAAAAAAATAAATTTTGAATATGACCATTTTGTAAACTAAATTTTCAAGCAGTTACTGTACCTCCAGCCTTTTGCTGCCAATTTCTTAAAAGAATAATTCGCACAACTTTTCTTACATTCTCCTCACCCATACTCTCTTAACCCTTTGGCAAACTTATATCCAAACATACAAAAGCTATTGAAATTGTTCTTAGAGGTCACCACTAACTTTCTAATTCCCAAATTCTATGACTTTGTCTTAATGCTGTTCCTTCTCAACCCTACGTATATAACACTGATTTCTCTCTCCTTGAAACATTTTTCTCCCTTAACTGTCTTTGCACATTTCTCATTCTCCTGATCCCTCTTTTTGTTTTCTATCTCTTGCCTCCAAAGAATCTTCATTAAGATTCTCTTCTCTTTCTCTTCTACTATTGCTTTACATATGAGTCATTGTTATGGTTTCAACAATTGACTTTTCTATGGACTCACAAATATTTCAAGATAGGCTCTTTAAGAGCCACAATTTTCCCATGGCTAATTCATCATCTTTCTTTTAACAGTGGCCTCTCCTTTTCTTTTAATCATGATAGCATTGTCATAAGTATTATTACATTTAACATAGACTATTACGATAGCTTCTAACCAATCACCCTATTTTCCATTTTATTCCATTTCCACACATTGAACATAGTGTTTTCTAGTACAGATATGATTACATTTCTCCTTTATTCAAACCAGCAATAATCATTCTATAACCACAAATTCTTCTGCACACACCAAACGCAAGTTTCTCACTTGATACTCAAAGCCCTCAATATCACATCACCAATCTATCCCAGTCTATTTCTTACACATATCCTGTATCCCAGACAATCTGGATTTGCTTTATGTTTACCAAATGTTTTATCATTTGCTACCTCCCACCTTCTGTTCAAATCATTCCCTATTTTGCATACACTTTCGCAATTTTATTTCATCAATAGTTAGCCATACCTCAAATACTACCTTCTCTGTAAAGCCCTCCCTTATGTTCTCAACCAGATATAATCTTCCTTACCTTCACATTATGTAGAATCTTACATAAATTTTACAAAAAATATGTGTTTACCTTAGCCCGTTTACTAGATTATGAGCCCCTTATTATATTTACTCATATTTATATCCTTAACTCTTCGCATAGGGCCTATTAGAGGGGCAAATAAATATGTATTTAATTTTAATTTCTTCATATCATTTTGCATTTATTGAATAAATTGATTTGCAACCTAAACCAGAAGTTGATTCAGTACTTTTTATGCCAGCTCTGTGACTTCTGTTTGGTACTTTCTTATATTTCGTATATCTTTGTTGAAGTTTTCATTGTGTTCATCCTGTCTTCTTCCAAGTTTGGTGAGCACATTTATGACCATTACCTTGATTTCTTAATCAGGTAAATTACTTATCTCCATTTCATTAAAGGTTTTTTCTAGAGTTTTATCTTACTTTTTCATATTGAAACATATTCCCATGTTTCCTCATTTTACTTAACTTTCTGTTTGTTTCAAAGTATTAGACTAAAAAGCTACCACTCCAGTCTTGAAGGAGTGGCCTTGTGTAGGAGATATACTTACTGTTCAACCTTGCTTTAGCTCTTGGTTGTCTCATGAACCTTTGACAATGTCTAAGCAGCTTGATTTATTCTTCATAAGTCTCAGTTATTGAGGTTGTGTCGAGACCTGTCAGTGTTCCAAAGGGAGGAATCTCAATGACCAAGCAGTTCAGGTTAATTGGAAGCCAGGCAGTAGCTTTTAAAGTATGCTGTGTTCCAAACCTATCCATCTGAAGGTTTCCCTTGGGCAATGGTTGCAAAACTTGGGGTTCCAGATGAGTGCGTAAGCTTCTTTCAGGAGGTACCAGTGAGCAAATAACAAGACCAAGAGAGAGTGCAAAGATGGTGTTCCCTGGCTTATGTTCCATGAGAACACCTTTGTAACTGCTAGATGTGTGGCACACTTGAAGCCTACCTCTCATGCCAAAGCTCCAAGACAAGTAAATAGGCTTTCTTCACAGGAAGACTGGAGGTATATTTCAGTCTGCTGTCTGTGTAATGTCCTGGGAGTGGTATCCTGTGAAGAATTGTCTCTCTGATTGTTTCAGTCCCATAGGTCCCAGAAATGCAAGCCCCCTTGGCCACTAGAGCCAGGCAGTCAAGGGGCATCCCCACTGGCTTTAGCAAGGCAATGAGAGGGTATAGGGTTTAGGCATGCCTGCCAGCTTTATTAAGGCAATGGGAAAGTGCTGGGCTAGAGTGTGCCTGCCAGTTTTAGTGAAGGGGTGGGAGAGCTCTGCTGGCTTTATTGGGACAGTGAGATAGTGCTATGACCTACCAGAGCTGTCAAGGTAGAGGGAGAGTGAAAAAAAATGGTGCTACTGTCCCAAGAGAGTCTGAACAGTCCTATGCCCCTGTGGAGATGCTTTAAAATTAGAAAATGAATCTCCTTCACATATAATCTAGGTGCTTTTCAAACTGCTGCTTTTGAACAGGGTTCCAGGGTGAGTGAGTCTGTATGTAAATGCTTTAAGAGAAGAATTTCAGTTACCTACAGCTCTTTGGGTCTCCTGGACACAAGCCCCATTGGTTTTTAAAAACCAGGCATTTCAGGGGCTTATCTGTCCAATGCAGGTCCCTAGAGCTGCAGTGCCTGATGTGGAGCATGAATCCCTCACTTCTAAAAGAGAAAATTCATATTTGTGAGATTCCTCTCAACTGTGGGTCACCATGTGGGGAATGGGGAAGAGGGGGTAAGGTCACATCTCTAGCCATTTCACCTTTCTTGATGTGGCCCTTTTATCCTTTACTGTGGAGGAACTTTTCAGCTAGTTTTCAAGTCTTTTTCAGAGGAAATTATCCCATATGTAGCTATAGATTTGGTATGTCCATAGGAGGAGGTGAGTTCAGAATCATCCCAAACCACCATCTTGAACTACTCTCTTCACTTTTTGTTGAGAGGGTATTAATTAATAATGGGAAAACATATAAAAGTAAAAATCTCACTGATAAAGGCAAATATATAGTAAAGGTAGTGGATTAACCATAAAGCTAGTATGAAGATTAAAAGACAAAAATAGTAAAAATATATATATATAACTACAGTAATTAGTTAAAGGATACACAAAATAAAAGAAAGTAAAATATGATATCAAAAAAATCATAAAATGTGGGGGAGTAAAAATACAGAGTTTTAGAATGTGTTTAAGTTTAATTTGCTATCAACTTAAAATAGGCTGTTATATATATAGGCTGTTCTATGTGAGCCTCATGATACCCACAAAACAAAAACCTATAGTAGATATACAAAAGATAATGAGAAGGGAAGGGAAGCATAATTCTAAATAAAGTTGTCAAACCACAGGGAAGAGAGCAAAAGATTAAAAGAACAGAGAGAAACTACAAATCAGCCAGAAAAGAAAAAAACAATTGGCAATAAGTACATACCTATCAATAATTATTTAAATGTTAATGGATTAAATTCTCCAATCAAAAGACAGAGAGTGGCTGAATGGATTTAAAAAAAACAGGACCCGTCTATATTCTGCCTACAAGAGACTCACTTCAGATGTAGGGAGACACCCAGACTAAAAGTGAAGAGATGGCAAATCATGTTTCACTCAAATGGAAGCTGAAAGAAATCTGGTGAAGCCATATTAGCACCAGGCAAAATCAACTTTAAAACAAGCATTGTAATAAAAGACAAAGATAAGAATTACATGATGGTAAAGGGGTTTGTCCAACAAGAAGACATAATATTTATAAACATTTATGCATCCAACATAGGAGCACCAAAATATAGAAAGCAAATATTAACAGATCTAAAGGGAGAAAATGACAGCAATACAATAGTAATAGTGGTCTTTAATACCCCATTTACATCAGTGGATAGGTTAACCAGAGAAAATCAATAAGAAACCATCAACCTTAGAGGACACATTATATCAGATAGAATTAATAGATATATACAGAATATTTCATTTAAAAATCAGCAGAATGCACATGGATGAATTGATAAAGAAGATGTGAAACACACATACACACACATATATACACAACGGAATACTATTCAGTCATAAAAAAAGAATGAAATCTTGCCATTTACAACATGGATAGACCTTGAGGGTATTATGTTAAGTAAAATAAGCAGGCAGAGAAAGACAAATACCATATGATTTCACTTATGTGTAGAATATAAAAAAAACAAAACAAAACAAAATCAAAATCATAGATACAGAGAATAGATTGATGGTTGCCAAAGGGGAGGGGTCTGGGTGAAGTGGGTCAAGAAGTACAAACTTCCTGTTATAAAACAAATGTCATGGAGATGTTATGTATAACATGGTGACTATAGCCAATAATATTGTACTGCATATCTGAGAGTAACTAAGGGAATAAATCTTAAAAGTTCTCATCACAAGAAAAAAATTTGTAACTTTATATGGTGATGGATAGTAACTCGACTTATTGTGGTGATCGTATACAAATATTGAGTCGTTGTGTTATACACCTGAAACTAATATACTGTATGTCAATTATACCTCAATTTTGAAAAAAGAAGCTATGAATACTGGTTTTTATAAGATCCACTTGATCGTACATTTCACAAGGACAGGGACTGTGTTTTGGATTTGAAACTTAGTGCCTCCCAGCACAGGGTTTGTAACATGTTAGACATTCATGTATATTTTTTTTTATTTACTGAATAGTTTAATTCTCGTAGGAGGAATTTTACTCTAAAATTTAGAATTAATTGGAATGATATGTGATGATTATAGATTATTTAAAACCAGGATGCTATACTAGCAATGCAGTATATGTGTATTTTCTGTTATATTTTTTTCAAAAAGGGACCTCTTGGTTTACCTGGAGAAGTAGGGATGATTGGAAGCATTGGTGAAAAGGTAATTTCTTTCATTATTTTGTTCAGTAGTGAGATTTCTAAGCCATACTCAAAGGATAGACATTCATATGATATTTTACATTAATTAGAAATCACACATAATTTCAAACACATTACCTGTACTGAATCTCTTAAATATATTGAAATATAGCTAATATCTAATTTTTAAAGGGCAGAGTACTTTTTGATTGTATTTATGTAGTTGAGGAGGAGATGAAGCTGGTGGGCTAGGTTTATGACTAGAAAATATTTAAATCTATTTTACGAGAGCAAGCCCTCTAATGAAGCAGCTTTGAAAGAGAAAAATATGGTATCACTTTATTCATATCCAAGTCTCAGTCAAAATCTTTATTTCTACTTGGAATCTAGTATGCAGTTATTCATGGATATTTTGGCTATTGTCATGGCAATTGTAATTTGCTTAAAGATTGCATAGAAAGCATTACCTTGAGAGTGGCTTTCACATATTGAATTTCAAATTTAAGATAATTTTTTAAAAAATAAAAGTAACTCTACTTGAAACCAACAAAGACATTTAAAAATTTTTATTTTTGAATGGAATCTCATAATCAACTACTAGTGCTAGGTAATAAGCTACCACTCTTTAACTGAAACCTGAGTTGGTGAATATAGATTTTAAACTTGATAATCTAGTGCAATTACTACACAAGGCTAGTCTTGTGAATAATTAAGTAGAAACAGGACTAGAGATAAATTAGATAGTATTCTAGTCATTTTCATCTGAAAATTTTGATTTAAATCAAACTCAACATCTAAAATTAAATTTAGCATTTTTCCCACACTCAAACGTCTCTTCCCAATTGTCTCATTTCTATTAATGTGCTTTATACCTATTTCTATTCTTCCAATCTTCTAGAGTAGAGTGAACCCATCTTTGAATTTCTTTTTTCCTACATCCTTTATCCCTAATCTTTTAGCAAGTCTTAGAGATTTTTCTTTACAATTCATCCTTTCTAATAGTAATTCCAAAGCCACTCCCTCAGATATACTCTTAGCAATTTATCTTAAATTTGCCCTCTATCATAGTTACTCTAACCTTTCCCATTCTATCCTCTAATCCATCCTTCATACTATAAGCAGAAGACTAATGTTTGTGGGTCATCATGAAACATTTTGAAAAACCTTCATTGGCTGGCTCCCTGTTCTTGACCCTATGAACTTCTCTGCTCTGCTGTCAAGGTACTACATAATTTTGGCTTAATCAGTTTATCAAAAAAATTGTCTAATATTCTTCATTATAAACCTTTCTCTCTCCTCTGTCTCATATTTTCTATACTTGTTCCTATTCCTATTCTTACTGTTTTCTTAATTTAGAGAATCTTCTCCCCTTCCCTCTATATATTCGAAGACAAACTGTAGAACTCAACTAAATTCTCATCTTCTCCATAAAGTCTTCCCATATTTCTCTAGTCTTCCCTGACTTCTTCCCTTCCTAAACTTAGAATAAGTACCACACAACTTAAAATTTAATTGTCATGTAATTAATTTATCTTTGTTAATGTCATGTCTCCAATTACTTGAGGGTAGACTCTTAAGTCAAATTTCTGTTATATCTCACCTAACTCACACTTAGTACTTTAAAAGTGTTTAATATATGTTTATTGATTTTTTATTAACAATATAACAAATATGATATGATCTCAGTTCAAACAATGTAGATAGTTTTATAATTTTTTCACTCTAATTTAGTTACTTCTATGCTAGGTCAAATCTTCCACACTAAGATTTTGACAATCCTGGGAATTTTATTAATCATTTTAGTTCTTTTAATCTACTAGGGATATTTGATAATCATGATCCTAAAATAAAATTTTGTTCAATGGTTATACAGATTTATTTTTACAATATGCTTTGACTTTTACTATGTTTATGTTTTATGTCACATAATTATAAGCATTTCTATTTACAAACTTTAGCATATGATGCATGATCAGTTTAAACCCTGTTTAGTCATAATTTCTATTTTCTTCATTTTAATAAAATTTTTATTATTTTATTCCTTGAAAAACATATTAAGAGGATTTTATTGTATTAAAAATCAAGCAACTTTTGGGTAAAATTTGAAATTTGTATATTTAAAAATTATTGGAAATTAGCATAAAGTATGCATGTAAGTAATGATTCTGACTGACAATTTTTCTGTCTAGGCTTAGCTCAGGCATGACTAATTAACATGACTCAGTGTTTCTCCTCTTTCTTTGCTTTAAAAGGGAGAGCGTGGAAGTCCGGGTCCACTAGGTCCTCAAGGGGAAAAAGGTGCTATGGTAAGAGCTCAGTGATTTAAAAGATGTTTCCAAAGAACATAACAAATTTAAGGCATTCTAGAGATTAAATCACCTTGAATCAAATTTTAGTAAGTGAAAAATGCTATATTATAATAAATTTCCGATAGAACTTTTTTCCCCTTTAAACGGGTTAGCTTTCAGAATGCTATATGGCATAAAAAGCTTGCCAATCAGGTGACATGGTCAGAAATTTCTAAATGTGAGAGGAACTAGAATGTATTTTTATCAATAAAAGAATCTTGCTTTTAGAAAATATATTGTGATGGATCTGGTGGCACAAAATATTGTCTACAAATTCATTTTACCTAAGTTATTCTTTAGTTTTGACTTCATTATCATCAGAAAATCAATATAAGGGTTTTTGGGTGGAGGTTGTTTGTTTTGCTATCTCCAATTGTTGTGAGCTAGGAAATTTAATATAACCATAAGCTAATCAATTTCAGGAGTTAATACCTGGTAAGACATTCACTGAATCATTATTAATGCCATAAAGAGTATGGTCCTTATAAAATTTGGCAGGCTAGAATGTTTGTACACATTCACATTTCTTTATTATAGAAGTCTATGACCTCTGAAAACAATAAAGTTTCATAATCTATATATAACAAACTACAGAAGATGAATGAATATTCTCTTCTCAATAGGTTATAATATGTGATTCTGGTTAGTAAATTTTCTAGACAAAGACTTTCTAATAAAAAGATATATAGCTTCTATATAATCATTTTTTATTTCTATTGTCTACCTCTAGAACATTTCTGTGGCTTCATATCTTGAATAGGAAAGAGAGATCTTATCAGATTAACACTTTTTATTTATATGGTTTTTCTGCAATGAAAATAAGTAGGTATGATGGAAAATTTATATCTTTCATACTTTTATTCAAATTATAGGGATATCCAGGTCCTCCTGGGGCTCCAGGATCCATGGGTCCACTAGGATTACCTGTAAGTACAGAAAATCTTTTCTATCTTCTTCTAGAATGTTTATTTAAATTTTAATCTACCGCTTTGATTATGCTATATTTTTTATTTTTATGCAAAACAAATAATGTGTAAACTGATGGAGGCTCTTGCCAATCAATGCAAAACTCTTTAGAATATATCATGGTATCTTGAACTTCCTCACCATACTTATATTATTTTCTGCTCACTTCTAATAGTACAACCTGTTTCAGTTCTGCAACCTAAAACTAAAAAACATTTAAACTTTCTTTTGAATAACAGCATATAAGAAAACAGGGTCAGCAATCAAGATTAGAAATGAGACCAATTGCATAAACAAATCACGAGCATAAGTTTCAACACATTTTTTGTAGGAATTTTTAAATATTTTCAGCCAGATACAATTCATAGAGAATGTACCTTTGTTAAACAAAAACTGAGTTTTCAAAATACTCCATTTTTGCTTGGAGAAAGAAAATTAAACCTTGTCTCAAAGGATAATGTTTGCTTATCTAAATTTGACAGTTTTTATGAACTTAATATGAAACAGATTAGCCTTTATGATCCCCTCAGCAGAACTCTTCTTATCAGAAATGGTTTATGCTGTTCTGTGAAGTTTCTATTTTGAATATAAGCCCAGTATATTGAAACACATGCTGTTTAACTTCTAAAATTAGGAAGACTGATCTAGGGCACAGTTGCCAATCTCTTTTACTCATATAAGATAATAAATAAATTTGAGATCCTGTAAAAGTACACTGTTTTTGTCTATCTAATGTTATATAAATAAATTTTGTTTTTTAATTATTTATTGAAGACTATAGACATAAAAATAATTTCATTATAATTGACTTAATAAATAGCAACTTAGTCTTCATTGCAGGCTATTTTTTTGTGGCAAATTAATATGAAACATTTAGTGAATTTTCTTGTAGTAACAGAAAACAATCTATTTTTATGTTATGGGGTTATCATAAATGTCTAGAATAATGGGAAAAAAATCTTACAGTGATAGTTATTGCTTCTTTGATGAACCAGGCAGATTAGACTGGTCAGACTAGCTAAGTAGCTATCTCCCTCCACCATCACTCCACGTATCTTCCTCCAGAAAACTACTTGGTTAGTAAATATTAAAAGCTACTCATTCTTTGTTCGGGATGTAAACACCCAGAAATGAAATTTCTCCAAATAGTAGGAAATTTCTCCAAATTTCTCCAAAAAGCAGAATATTGGGGGTGGGGGTGGGGGTGGGAAAATATACTATTCATTTAATAAAGCATATTTTTAAGGAAGCTAATCAATTTTGTTTTAAGACATTAAAATAAAATAATTACATGTCATAAGAAAGGTTATAACTGTTGTGATAACATTCCTATGAATTCTATAACTGATTTTTAAAATTTTTTCAATATGTAGGGTCATATTGGGGTAAGAGGACCACCTGGGAGCCAAGGTCCTAAAGGACGAAGAGTAAGTAATCTAATGATGGCAATACCTTAACTTCAGAAAATGACTTCATAAATAGTGATAAGTGTTCAACAAAAATAACTCCATATCTTCCAGATTGTGCTTATTGTTGGATTTTTCCCTCATCTTCATTGTATTAGATGAACCATGTATATTAACTGAAATGTGACTCATAATCATTTGTATCTATAAAATCATCAATTTCTGTTTTATTTTTTACAAATTTCACTAATTCATATAGAATTTTTCCTTCTTATTCCCAATTTCTAGTTATATTCTTTGGAGGAACTTTAAATGTAAAGATGTTTAAGTAAATTATTTTTCTACTCACAAGAGACTTATATAGCCAGGAATAGTAACATTATGACAAAATAAGAGCAATGAGAAATGGAATGAAGATACACACAAGATGCATAAGAGTTAATTCATTATAAATCAGAGGTGATATAATCATCGTCTAATAATTATGCATACAGAATTAAATGAAAAATCTTCCTCTCTTTTAAACATTAAATCTTTTTTTCTTTAAAGAAATAAGAAACACAATTTATTTTATGCCTGTCACATACCTGGCACTTCTATTTATATTATCTTAATACTCAAAACCACCCTAAGAAGGGGAGGCAGTATCTCAGATATTATAGGTGAGGAAAATGAGGCTCAAAGTTTTAGTCTGTAGCCTATAGACACAGAGAAATGGCACAACTAGGATTCAGGTCTTAGTGTGTCTGATTCCAAAGCTTATGCTTATTTGATAGAGCATGGAGTACTAAGGAATATTATTTCCTTGATTAATTTGAATATGTGGGCTTTAAGAGTTCTCTTTTCTCCCTTGGCTTTATCTTGACTTTTACTTTAAAATTCTAAGAACATGGCCTCTAACCAACAAAGGTTAAAAGCAAAACAAAAATTACTGTCTTCTAGTTGGCAGATGGGAGAAAAGTGTTACAAATGCTCAGTTTGAAATAATGACTCTAATTTCATATCCTGTGTTTTAGGTGAAGATTGAAGAAAGAGAGAAAATTTGTCATTATTATTTCTTTTCTGACAAACCATTTTCCTTACTGGGTGATAGATTTATAGTCTATAAATAATCCTGATGGCCACAACTATTTTAGCCCAAACGAGATTTAAAATAATAAAATAAAAAATAATCATAGATGATCTGTGCTCAAACTGTCATTTAGTGGTCTGTATCCTGCCAGCATTCAGTACTTGGTCAGGTCAAATGTGTTTATCCAACTTTGTATTAGTCATAGTGGGAAAGTTTAACCAGTTTTGTGACACGTGAATAAAAAAGAAATACTCGTGCTTTTTAAGTAAATAACTGAGACCTTATTGATTTGATTATCCAGGCAAAAACTATGCACCCAAGCAAGAACTGCTCCTGAACCACTTTGCTTTCTCAATAAGTCATATGGGACTTTCACTTGTGCTGCAATTTTCTAGCCTCCATGTGATCTTTGGGTAGCTGATTATTCTTTCCTGATTTGTCACTTTGTCCTCAACTCTCACCTCCTCCAGGATATATTTTCCGCTCATCCTCCAAATACATTCAGGAGAATACACGATTCTCTCAAAATGGCTTTTATAATTATTTAAAATTCAGCCAGTGCTTTCTAAATAAGGAGACTTTGTTTAGAAATAAGGGATTCATTTAGGACAAAAATGCTTTCTTTACAAGGAAAATATTTCAGGCAATCAGTGAACACTGGGAGTACAAAAAAAGAAAGAAAAGAGCTAAAGACCAGAATGTTTGAGAAAGAATATAATATTAGGAACTTCCATTCTAGTTGTTGCCTAGTATCTTCCTGTTTCTACTCTCTTTCTCATCAATCTTTCTTCACCATGGATATAATTTCAATACCCTAGATCAATCCTTCCCAATGGGTTTTGTTCACAAAAAAACAAGAATGTTTGTCCAGACCACTGAGATAAATGAAAATGGTATCTGGCTGGGAGTTCTTGTGCCCCAGCCTTTCTCGGCCACCCCAAAAGGTGAGGGGATCCATATTTCTAGCACACCTATAACCGCTTTATAGCTCACAACTGTGTCACAGTACACTGGAGGAGAAGTTTGCCCTAGGCACATTTACACTGAGACCACACTGTGAACTATTATGGAACTAATGCTTATATGCCCTACTGTCCCGCCTGTGATTTATAGTGTTAGCAAATGGCCATATCAACATCATAACTGATAGGACTATTCCTACCAGAAGGACTATGCCTGCCCATCTGCTTCTTGCTGCCCATCCATCTGATTCTAACATTTATTGATTTCCTACACTTGTCACACAGTCTTCTAGTACCGTGGAAGATTCAGGGTTAACTATCCCTTAGAACTAGATCCCATAATGACTGACTACAGTCTAGTGGCTTTTAAAGTGTCATGCAATATTGGCACTTTTCCAAATGATAAGAAAAACTTAGACAAACAATCACACCTGCCATCTCAGGAAACAATCTAAACAGCTTAGTATTATAAACATTTTCTAACCCTCTTTGTGAAGGTTGTGTAATCTTGCCTCATATAGCTGAAAAAGATAACGGGATTGGCCAAAAATATTATTCTTATGGTTTGAAAGTCTTAGGTGGGAAACCTGCACAAATTTCAAGTATTTTTATTCATTCTACATACTCTAAGCTTTATTTCCACCCACAAAGTCTGGCTGAGGAATAGTTATTTAAGTAAAGTAAAGTAATTTAATATACCAAAGATAATTAACATAATATGCACAATCATATCCTTCATATAGAAAATATAGACTAGCAAATTCTCTAATACAATACCAGAAAGACAGTGGCTTACTCTTTTGGGTCCCCAGAAATAAGCATAACTTCAGCTGTTGTCTCTCATGTACACATTTAACTTCTTGTGGCTAGGTAACTGATCCCTTGGTATCTCTCTAATACACACTTCTATGTCCAGCTCCCCTGACAGGAGAGAGAACACAGAGAACAAAGTTAACCTCATCTCCTTTCTTGCTCATGGATTGGGCCTTTGATCACAAGACAACTTTAGATTTTGTATGCTTTCTCTAGAGGAGTACTATAGAGGCATATAGCTGAGTAGTTTTATTCTATGCTATTTAAGAATTAAGTGGGGAGAAAAGACTGAAATAACTATTAGAAATATGTAATGTTTTAAGATTTTCTATGCAAGATGAGGAATGGACTATAAAAATTCTGAACTGTGGAGTATTCAAGGAAATGCACATTATATTGGAAAAGCAGCTATCAGTATTTGCATTTAGATTCAGTAATACCTGGAGCACTCCAAATGATAAAGAAGAGCTATTTCTGTGGTTTCTTCTCCTGAAAAACAGTTTATGACAAGAATAGAATCAAAAGATTTTTTTCCACAAAATCAAAGATAATGTTAGTTTTTGTTTAAGGGAACATTTTGTTCCAGCTGTATTAATCATGAGCCAGAAAAGACTGCTAGACATAATTAGTTAGGCATCTGAGTAATTTAAAATTAATAGAGGAGTCAAGGAAAGACACATATGGTTAAAAGGAAACATAAATATACTGAATCTTAGACATTTGTTTGTGAATAAGGGCTATTTCTTTTATTTGTAGATACTTTAGCTTATTCAAATTGATTACAAGAGTTATAGAGATGGGTTTGGAATTCTCATAAAAGTCTTCCTAAATAAACTAGTATGCAGCTTGTGTTACTGTTTTAGTTAATAATGGACTTTTTTCTTCTAATCATAACATTTATATGAAATAGTGGTTCTGTCTCCTGTCACCTAATGCATTTAGGAGTATATTGGTTATTCAGGAATTTGGTTAACTCTTTAAAATTATTGCCTACAGTTCTTTACGAAACATGCTTAGTTTATGTAGTTCAGCTATCAGACTTTATACCAGCTTTTAGAAGCTACTGGTAGGCACTTCTTGTAGCCAACTTTAACTTGTTTAAAGGAAGATAAAGAAGAGATTAGATTTGTTATTTAGCCAGGCAGGATACAGTATCCAAGAGCTGTATAGATAATCAAATATTTTTAAGCAGGTATTAAAAAATAAGTTTATACCCAGTTAGGTACCTATTACAGTATTACTTATCTAACTTTCTTAGAGTTGTCCTAAAGCTTATTTTGTCTCAGGAATCAAAGAAGGCATCTACACCAACCCAGGGATAACTTCCACAACCAATATCAAAGTGAAACTTATAGATACTGATGAAGCTAAGTTTTTAGTATATTAATTGACCCTTAACTGAAGCTAAAGAATACTAAACCTTTCTAGATTTCTGCCAGCCTTAACCTTTTAACTAGCAACCCTAGGCTTTATAACATTTAATTAATGTAATTGTTAATTAAACGGTCTATACTTAGACTGTTCTTTTTTTTTAACTAAATGTGGTTATCTTTGTCATCACTGCAGGAGCAGAAACTTCTCTTTCTTTGTTCCCTATGTTGTCCTGATTTAGTAAATAAAATAATAAATGCGAAAGGACTTTTTTTTAAGTAGAAGTATTTTTGATGGAAAACATTATAAACTGAGTGGTTATTATTACTGTACGCACTACTTAATTTTCGAAGAAGTTCCTTTCAATTATAATACCAATCAGTACTTTACTTGTAAATGTTTAATATTCATTTTGTAAACCTTTTCTAAATTCCAGTTCCTCTATTTCAGCCTGAATTCACTTGCTAATAGCATTAGCCTTTATTTTGTTTTAACATTTGGAAAAATGTTATAAACTTAATAAAGCATAATTATTTAAAGGCTTCATATATTTAAACATCATGTGAATCAGGCAACTCACTTAAGTCTTCAGGCTTCAGTTTTTTCATCTTAAAAAGCAGGATTTGGACTAATTCCACCTTGACAGTGGGCGATTTACATGAGTCAGAAAGTGGCAGTTTATTATGAGACTTACCTCCTGAGCTAGATGCAGCTTTTTTCTACATATATATCTAGGCAGCCACTTAATCTGATTTTATCCAAGTAATGAGACTTGTTTATCATCTTTGGACCAAATAATCTTTTAAAAAATTTCTAAATTTTCACCTCTGTGCCTAGGGGGTTGGGGGACTTTTGCAGCTTTGTTCTTATGGCTGCTACCATTTAAACCTAGACAGAATGACTCCTAACTCTCTAGCACTAGCCTTGGAGATATCTGCTTCATGGCGATTGTTCATCTAATGTCAAACTCATTATCTTCTCCCCACTCCCCGCTTTCCATGCCAAATAAACTTACATTTCCAGTTTGTTTTTTAATTAATATTGTCATCATTCTACCAGTTACTTACTAACAAAATATTTAAGAAAGACAAATTTCAGGTTACAAAGTAGCTAAGTGCCTAATTATATCAGTATACACATTTTCAGTCTAGATTTTACTTGTTTTCTGTGGTATTTTAAAAGACGAACTGCTCATTCCTTTTCATACTCTCTCAGCCACATTCTGTATTACTCAAATTTTGCAAAATGTTTTCTTACAAGGTAGGAAAAAAATAGACACAGAAGATGTAAAAGAGAATGAGAATACAGGCTGCTGAATTTTTAAGATGAAGATGAGATTCTTTAAAAGATTCTTTTAAATCAAAGAATCTTTGCACTTTAACCTTCAGATTCATCTTTCGATCATTGTTCTTTTGCTTATTTATATATTTTTAAACTAAATTTACTAAGCTAAATGTAACAATGGTTAATAACATAAATTTCAGGTGTTATTACATGAATATGACATGAGTTCTCTATTGTGTGCTACTGCCTGATGTCTAGTCTCCTTCCATCTCGTTGTTTTTCTTTTCATCATTGGTTACTTAATTGTCCAACATTACAAGCATGCCCCCACCTCAAGACCTTTGCAACTGCTATTCCCTCTGCCAGAATTTTTTTCCACAAGTTATTTGCACAGCCTGCCATCTCAACCTCCTTTATGTATCTACCCACATGTCACTTTAGAGAGACTTCTGAGACCAGCCTATCTCTAATAGTGATCCCCATTTGGATTCTCTCTTGTCTCTTAACCTACTTAATTTTTCTTCATTACACTTGACTACCTATTGTAATTTTATATATTTATTTTCTTGTCTGTGCATTCAGGGATTTGTCTCTTCTTCCTACCATAACCTCTGGGCCTAAAACAGTACCTGGTTTATAGCAGGCACTTAGTAAATGTTAGTTGAATGAATGACACACTTTGAAAATTATGTATCAAAGTAAGTCCATACTCTTTAACTTGACATTCAAGGTCCTGCACAATAAGACTGTAACTTGGTTTTTCAGTCTTTTGTGGGAAAATAGGGCAGAAATAAATTGGGGGGCAGATCATGGAGTACCAGTGGAGCTATAGATCCTCATGAAATGTGAGTCTTTTCTCCAATCCCATGAGTGCACAGTTAGCATAAGAGAACTTAGGAAGAGTCCTTTTATAGGAAGCACCTTTTTAATTATATAAAGCTAAACTAAACTGACCTTAGATGTGGTAAGAGAGAAGGTACTAAAGCCTAGGGGGCTCCTTCAAATCAGCATGTTGTACTGAAAGATTTGTATCACAGTTTTATGTAGAAATCTTCAGTGCCTCCTCATTGATTATTGATTTAAATATAAACTCTGGTACTTCACCTTTTAAGTACCAGTCTTTCCACAATTATTTCTTCGTATAGAAATACCATTTTTCAAACTAGATTTTTCAGTCTTGGGTGTCTTATTTCCTGCCTCTTCATCCTTTTCTTACACTATCCCTCTATCTAGAGTTTCTTCTTGTGCATGATCTCCAAATGTCAAAATGATGTCTTCATTTCCTTTACAAACATTCGAAGGTGTCCCCGTTCCTTTGAATGTTCTTAGCCCTTAACATGTCTTATCTCTTTCTATATTTCAGTCATTTGTACAATTTACCTGATCCTTTTCTATGCTTCATAATGGAGAAATTTCTTACAATTGTGTATCCTCATATCACGTAATGTAGAACCTTTTCCACAATAGATATTTAGTTAGTGGTTGTAGAATTGAATTCATTCCCTTGAAAATGACTTTAAGATCTTCCAAAGATAGTTAATTTAAGCAGGTTGACATATACTGAAATTTTTATTAGAGAATGACTTTTGCAACTAATACTTCTTCACAACTAATTACTGAATGAATATTGATAGTAACTTAGCTGAGAAGGTTTAAATTTACATGAATATTCCCACCATCATTTTTCTGTGCCCTGGCTATCTTGTCAAGTAGGTGCATAGCAGGTATGATGCAATCAGCACTTGTTTCTAATGAAGTAGAAAGAGTGCCATTCTGAAAATATAAAACCTAAGACTGTTTGGACAAACAAACCAGCTACTTTTTAGTTGATTTTTTTTTTCGAGAATAAATTCTGGATGGCTGCTGAGTAAATGGTAAGGTGAACAAGTACTCAAATAACGAACCCATATTTTAGCCACCTCAACAACTGAATCAGCCGTTTTTGTGGTCACCTGATTTACTATTTGGCATTCAATCTTGAAAACACTGGCATGATTCTCTCATGCAAATGGATTCAGCTATATACCCAGCTGTATTATCTTCTGTGGTCATGGCACAGAAACAAACAGAGGGAGCTTGTCAGCTGAAGAGTCTTCATTTGTGAAGAGGCACAACAATAAAAAAAGAGCCTTTCAAATTAACAACAGGATATTTTTTCCATATCTAGGGCCCAAGAGGAGCAGATGGTCTCTCAGGGGAACAAGGCATACAGGGTGCCAAGGTAACCACTGATTTTCTCATTTCATATACAGTTAAGTTTTTTTGAATCTATAGAGCCTGCCTGTCTCAAAATTGATACATTTTTTACAAAAGTATAGTTCTAAATTTTCTTAGTCTAAATGTAAAACATACATGAAGTTTCTACCACACATACCGAAATGTTTTCTTTTTAATATTGAACTATTTATTTGATGTCTATTTTTTTTTGCATGTAAGAAAATAACATTCTTATTAACTCACCTGGTATCGATACTTTGTTAGGGTGAAAAAGGAGATCAAGGAAAAAGAGGGCCTTATGGTCTTATTGTAAGTAGTAAAACATTTCATATTAAAGATAGAAATTTTACATTTTTCTTTTTTCTTGCTGTGTGATTAATGTTTGAGAGGAAGCTACTTGACCCAAGGATTTTCTTTCTTATGTAGGGTAAAACTGGAAACCCTGGAGAGAGAGGAGTTCAAGGGAAACTAGTAAGTAATTAAAAATAAGCTAGGAACAAATTTTATCCACTTTATTCTCTGGCACAATTATTGTTCATTATTCAGTATGTTAGACTAACAATATGAGTTTTTTTCTTCCTTCAGTCATTAGGTCAGTGTTTTAATTTGAGCAAGTCCTTGCTCATTTGGGGCTTTGGTTATACCTCTCTGTAAACTGGTGGTGAGCACTGTTACTTTACTTCACCCTAGTTATAATAAATTTTATTTTGAAAATGTGATATCATATGAATATAATAGAATATTAATACAATTAACATAAAAATAAACTTCTTTGAGGCTTCGTGCCTAGTTTAGGTTTATCTCAACTCGATGCTTTTAGATCCTTGTAATATAAAGCTATATGTGTCATCATGTTTTACCATGGCACTGCTCTAAGAGTTTTTATATTATATAATAAAAGATATTTTTCTATTGTCAAAATTCTTTTCAACAGTATACTATTTTTTCCCTGAGGAGCAACATGTTCTGTGGTTATCATCACTAATTGAGGGGTAAAATATTAAAAAAGGAGAGAAAGAAAGAAAGGAAGGAAGGAAGGAAGGAAGGAAGTAAGTAAGTAAGGAAGGAAGGAAGGAAGGAAGGAAGGAAGACGGACATACACATATGTACACAGACACACTTATGATATTACATGTATAATTTTGAGCATATAAGCTTAAATGTATGGGTATCTTTAATTCCTTTCATTTGGAATCATAATTTTTAATGATGACTTTTTTTCAAATACATTTATGTATATAATTAAAGTTATAGAATTACAGAATAATTTAAATAGCCTGCAACTAAAGAGTCAGAAAAGGATAAGAGAAAAATGTTTTAGCTGCCATAGTAATTGTCACTGTCACTTCATTAACTTATTCCTCTTTGTTCTCTGCTGCCCCCTGCCTGTTGTTTTTCATAATAGAATCATGTTTGACAATGGTCAAACCTAAAATATCAAGACGGAAAAGAGAAAAATGACTATTCGGGGAAAGAACTTTTGTGTGACTTTGTATTATTAATTGACATAATTCCCTAAAGAACATTCTTTTAGTATTAATGTTCATCATCTGAGTTTCTGTAATGTAAATGTAAATGGTGTTTGTTTAGTTCTTGCCATTTTGCTCTATTGTGTACAAAGCTAATATGATAGAATGAGTGGAAAAACTTGGAGCTCATCAAGTTCATCAAGCCTATCAGATATTTATGGATTAATGTGAAATTTGAAATTTGATATCTTCAAATAAGTTACTAGAACTGTTTTGTAACCATAGCTTATGGCAAGCAAGTTTCATAGAATACTGAAAGTAAAGTTATCTTAATGGATGATATGGGTTAGATGTCAAATTATGAGTTTATAATAGTTGTTGAGGTTAATTAGCTCTATACCTACATTGTCTCATTCTTCCTGATTGAGCTGAAATAGATTTTTTTATATCTTACAGAAGCTAGTATGAATCAATCCAAGAAATCCAGACAGCCCCAAAGATTTACTTGATCCTGCACTTCTGCACAGTAATCTCAGTGCCTCTGGTCATTTATGCACTGTCAGCAAGCAGGCATTGCCATATATTTGAAAGATTTATTGGAGGTCACACTGACCTTTGTTCTTGTGCATGCTCCTATTAGCTGTATAATCTTGGTTAAATTGGTTAGTTCTCTGAATCCTATTTCTCTCATCTGTAAAACAAAGTGACATGTCTAAATTGTCACAATTGTAAAGATAGGTATTAAATGAAAATTAGTAACATATATAGTACTCTGCTAATCCAGATAATCAGGAAAAGTATATTTGTCTGTGAGCCAACATTGTTTCCTTATGTAGATCTTCATCTCAAAGGGAGAATCAACAGGATCTTCATTCTCAAAGGGAGAATCAACAGGAAAGGCTATGATCCATTGTGTTATTAAGGTGATAAAGCCTGAGGAACTGTTTTCGGTTTTCTAAATGTTATAAAAACTTCAACAGTTTATACATTATTTTATCTTGATGGTCTTTCCATTTAAAGCTAAGGGGTTAAATCTCCACTATAATTTTGTATTTCCATTTCTGTGTTTAATTTTGTTAAATTTGGCTTTATGTATTTTGAAACTGTTTTTAAAGTATTCACTTTTACAATTATTATGTCTTCCTGATCAGCTGATCCTTTTATCATTACAAAATGTTTCCCTATCTCTGGTAATACCTTTTATTTCTGGTAATACTATTTGTTTTGAAATCTATTTGATGTCTCTCCAGCCATCTTATGCTTTCTGTTTTCATGGTATATCTTTTCCATTCAATTACTTTCAAGCCATCTGAGTCTTGATGTTTAAAGTGTCTTATATGTGAGTCTTACTTTATTCATTCTGAAAATCTCTGACATTTAGTATTTGGCCCATTTTCATTTAATGTAATGATATGGTTACATTTAGGTCATCTATTTTATGATTGTTTTTCCTTTGTGATTGTGGTGGTGTTTTTGTTCAGTGCCTTCTTTTGGCATTGAAAAATTTTGAGAACTCCATTTTAACTTAACTATTTACTTTTTTGCTATACTTCTCATTATTATTTTCAAGTGGTTAGTCTAGGTCAAGAGTCGGCAAAATTTTTATGTGAAGTGCCACAAAATAAATATTTTAAGCATTGTAGGTTGTATGTTGTCTCAATTACAACTACTCAGCTCTGTCATCATAGTGTAAAAGGAGCCATAGACAGTATGGAAAGGAATGAACATGGCATTGTTCCAGTAAAACTTTCTTTACAAAAGCAGGTGATGCTTCAGATTTGGCTATAGTTTGCCATTCTCTGGCTTAAGGTTTATAGTATGCATCCTTCCTTTCCATAGTCTACTAAGCGTTAATATAGTAGAGATGCTCCTCAACTGATGATGGGGTTTTGGCCTGTTAAATTGATCATTAAGTTGAAAGTGTCATAAACTGGAAGTACACCTAACCTACCTAACATGGTAGCTTATACTAGCCTATCTTATATTAGCCTACAGTTGAGCAAAATCATCTAATGCACTGAATACACTGTAGGGTATTGGTTGTTTACCCTCATGATATGCACGATTGACTGGGAGCTGTGGCTCACTGCTGCTGCCTAGCCATCATGAGAGAGCATTGTACAGCACATTGCTAGCCAAGGAAAAGATCAAATTCAAAATTCGAAGTACCATTTCTACTGAATGCATATTGCATTCACACCATCATAAAGTTGAAAATTGTCAGTTGAACTATTATAAATCAGGGATTGTGTATAATACTTAGCATAATTGTAAGAAACTTGCAACCATATTGACCCATTTACCAACATCCTGTATTTTGTGCTGCATTTATTTTATGTATTGCATCTAAATATATTATAAATCCCACATTGCAAAGTAAAAATTTTGCTTTAATATAAATAAAATATTTTTGCTTTAATATAAGTGAAATGTGTTTTTTTGTTTGTTTGTTTGTTTTCTATGCATTTACTCTTTTCGGTGCTCTTCATTCCTTTCTGGAGATCTGCATTTCTAAATGGTGTCATTTCCCTGCTGCCAGTAGAAAGTCCCTTAGATTTCTTACAGTCAAGTTCTGCTAGTGATTAATTCTCTTAGTTTTTGTTTATGAGAATGTCTTTATTTCATCTTCATTCTTGAAGGTTATTTTCACTCTATCTAGAGTTCTGGGTTGATAGAGTTTTCTTTTATTTGTTTTTATTCAACTCTGCAAAATTGATATATCATTTTCTTTTGGCCTCCATTATTTCTGATGAGAAATCCACACATATCATTATTCCCCTGCATATAATGTATCATTTTTCTCTGACTGCTTTCAAGATACTCTCTTTATCTTTGGTCTTCAGTAATTTCACTATGCTGTGCCTAGATGAATTTTCTTTGTATTCATCCAGCTTGAGGTTTGCTAAGCTTCTTGTATATGTAAATCTGTTTTCAGTAAATTTGAAAATTTTCAACTTTGTGTTTTCAAATATTTTTCTATCCCCTCTTCTCTCTCCTTTCCTTCTTAGATTCCTGTTAAATACATGCTAAGCATTTGATATCATTTGATATCATCCCTTAGGTCCCTGAGGCTCTATACACTTGTATTTCAATCTTTCTTTTTCCTATTTTATTTTTTTTAATTGGATAACCACACTCTATCTTTTCTCAGTTATTGAGCCCATTCAGTGAAATTTTGTTTGTGATATTGTATTTTTAAGTTTTATTTTAGATATTTAATTTTCAGTTTTGTAATTTGCAGTGGTTTTGTTTTGTTTTGTTTGCAGATTTGTTTATTCATCATGAGCATATTTATCTATACAATATTGGGAATATTTATAATAGCTACTTTAAAAACCTTGTGTGATGAATCTGAGTAATCTTTAGTTTGGTTTTCATCAATTGCCATTTCTTATGAATATAGGAAATTTTTCTGTCTAGTAATTTTTAATTATATCTTAGACATTTTGAATGATGAATTTTAGAGATTCCAAATTCTGTTACATTTCTTTAGAGTATTGCTTTTTTAAAAAAAAAAATTTGGCAGGCAGTTAACTTGGCTAGAGTCACAATTCAAGTTCTCTAGCCTCTGTGGTAGGTGGAAATCTATGCTGAAATCTCTTTTCAATTCTTTTAGTCTTGGCTTGCCTAGTTGGAGTCTGCCAGACCATCATATACTTCAAATGTCAGCAAGAGATTTAATCTGAGTTTATACTCAGAGTTGGAGGCTTCAGCTCTCTGGCTCTTTTTTCCATCACTTTCCAGCAGCTGTGGTCACTCCAAATTCTGCCTTCTGGTTCTCTATGCTAGTAAGACTATTGGTTTCTATCCTGCTTTTTTTTCTTACCCTTCTTTTTTGGCTTCCCTTTTGGTTAAAGGCCTTTAAAAATTTGGAACTTCACTTGGGGCCTTTTTTTTTTTTTTTTTTTGGCCCCTTCCCTTTTGTTTTTTGCTTTTTTTTGTTTTTTTTCCGTTTTTTTTGGGTTTTTTTTTTAATATTTTGTCCTGAGTTTATAGTTATCTGTATATCAGTTGGTTATCTGTATTAGGATCCTTGGTCAATATGGGAATTTGAAACTCTTAACATTTCTTCTTTAAATAGAACTTTCTCTGAGGTAACTAAGAATACTTGAGAAACACTTATATCATAATTCTTATAATATAAAAAGTATATAGTATTTATTCTTTTTATTCTTCAGATAATAAAGCAAAATGCACAGTTTTCATGATCCCACAATGAAAGCATAGCCATAGAAATCACATTTATGTGCTCCCTTGCTTATTCTCATAAAAAGTCTCTGAGGATGGCTCTATGTATTTACTGAAAATGGAAAAGGCATTGAATGTTGGATTCCTTGTTGAAGTCATTAAAAAGCAGTTTAGTATAGTGGAAGAGCATGGCATTGGAGTCAAACATATTGGAGGTCAAATATTGGTTCTGCCACTTACTAGCTGTTTTTACTTTGTACAAATTACTTAACCTTTCTGAGCTTCAGTTTTCATATCTTTAAAATGAGATACCTTTCATAGTTATAACAAATGATATTTTTTATTTGCTTGACACAAGCTCTCAATAAATAGCTCTCAAAAACCATAACAGTCATTACCCTCCTGGTCATAGAGCAAGGAGTCGTACTATAAATGATGTATTTTCAGTAGCATCTGAAAAGCCCTTAAAGGGAATTTTTATTTTGTGCCAGCTTATGCTTTTCTTCTTCATCTCCAATAAAAATAGAGTCCATTTTAAATCATTTTATAGCTTTGCCAAACAGCTTTTATGCACCATTAACAACATTTAAAGTATATATTAAGCTTGATATTATGTGCAGACACACTTTACAAAGCAAACTGGATAGACATTATTTAAGATTCTAAACTGTTGCTGTATATTTCAGTTGGCATACCAGGCACAGAGACATCCCTTATGTTCATTATGTCTCTTGATTTAGAAGCCTGCAGTAATAGGTAACATATAATTTTCATGACTGAAAGATGGCCTTAGTCATATGGCCATCTTAGGCCATTTATGATTTTATATATCTCTCTTTCTGTAATTCAGGAACCATACATAACTAAATATAATATTGGTGATTATAACTTAGAAGATTGTATGTTGCTAGGAATTTTGAATATCTCTACTTCTCATTTAATGTCATATTTTTCTATTAGCTTTTAGTTTTAAGATAAAATAGTAGTTGTGATCCACTGCATAGTTGCCAACTTTCCTGAAGTCAATGATGTAGAAGAGGCAAATTGCAAATAGACAAAGGTGGTATTTTATATACCATTAGTAGTCACCGTTGTCTGTTGCATAGTATGTGCTCAGTAAACCTTTGAATGGGAGAATCAAAGAGGATCTGGAATTTGACTTAAAATTTTATATACCATTTTAGACTATATCCCCATACCTAAGACTCAATTCTGTGGTACCATAGATGGCATGGTGTAAAAATGGGGAGGAAAAAGAAGTTGGAGTGGTCCAATATGGTCATTTTTGGTCATCTAGGTCCTGAGGCCCCTGTGCTTTGCCAGGTTTTAAGGGCATAAATCACACTTATTAACACATCACAGGAATATTATTTTTGGAAAAAAACACTTTTAATATCAATATTAAAGTTATTAAAAATCTAAATTTAAAATAATTCTAGATAATTATTTGACACTATACAGGAATGGAGATTAAATATAATAATACGCATAGATATAAAGAACTACATTTGACAGCAAAAAAAAATATGGCAAAAATATGGCAAAAAAAAATGGCAAAAGCTTTGAATAGACATTACTCCAAAGAAGATGTACAATGGTGGGACTTCTATGGAAACCAGTTTGGTGGTCCCTCAGTTAAACATTGAATTACCATATGATCCATCAATTTCACTTTTAGGTGTATAACCAAAAGTATAGAAAGTAGGGACTCAAACAGATATTTGTTAATTACTGTTTACAGGTACATTATTCACAATAGCAAAAAGGTAGAAATCTCAAGGGTCCATTACCAGATGAATGGTTAATAAAATGTTATATATGTACTGTGAAATATTACACAACCTTAAAAAGGAAGTCTTAACACATGTTACAACATGGATAGACCTTAAAGATGTTATGCTATGTGAAATAAGTCAGACACAAAAGAACAAACATTGTATGATTCCACTTATGTAAGTTATCAAAAATAGTCCGATTCAGAGACAGAAAGTAGAATGGTGGTTGCCAGGGGTATGGAGGAGGGTGATAGGGAGTCATTTAATGGGTATAGAGTTTCAGTTTGGAAGGATAAAATGTTTTGAAGATAGATTGTGGTGCTGATAGCACAACAATGTGAATGTATTTAATACCACAGAACTATACACTTAAAAATTGTTAAAATGGTAAATTTTATGTTATATATATTTTTCCATAGAAGAGAAGAAAAAGAAAAGAGAAAAGTTAGGTGGGAGGATTGTGAAGAAAAGGTGAAGTAGGGGAACTGACTAAAACATTTCAAGCATCACTTTTTTTTCAAGTTTTGCTTTTGTTTTTTCAGGGTTTACAAGGACCTCCTGGAAGTATAGGAGATAGGGGACTTGCAGGAGAACCAGTAAGTTTATCTTTATACTTTTCTAATTGTGTTTTTCTCATAGTATACATTTATCTTTGTTATTATTGCCTTCTTGTGCTTTGGCAGGTGTGTTTCTGAAAGCAGCATTTATCATGGACACCTAATTATATAGAATGAATTTTTTTTAAATCAAACTTTTTATTTTGTGGTAATTATAGTATAACGTGCAGTTATAAGAAATAATATAGAGACATCCTACGTACCCATTAGCTAGTTTCCTATAACATATTACAAAACTATAGTACAATACATATCACAACTAGGATATTAATATTGACAATATCGACATTGACACTGTTAAGATATAGAACATAGAATGAATATTTTGCTGTGAATATAGTCTTGAATGCCTTCCTGGTTTCATGTAGTAAAATTTAGTCATGTTTTTCTGGAACTGTTAACACTTCACATATTTCTATTTTCAACAAAAATAACTCTGTTTTATTGAATTTCTGAATGACTTGCTGATAGTGTTATAATTTTTATACCAACACACACACACACACACACATACACACATGCACACGCACACGCACACACACGCACACACACACACACACAAACATTTATTCGGCCAACTCTATATAAAAGACCATGTAGAGAAGCCAAAGTCTATATCTGATTGACTGGAATATACAGACATGAAAGAAATGTTGTTACATCAATAATACAAAAATGTATATTGCACTTTTATAAATGTGATTCAATTATAGAGTTTCCATGGAAAATGAATTGCGAAAAGGAAAGACCTTGTCACACCTACTTTCTCAAAATTTATTCTTTATTT
>NW_011888803.1:8468617-8471444 GCF_000151845.1 Pteropus vampyrus | reverse complement strand
TAAATATATAACTTAGTTTAGCCCTATCTTAAAATCTTCATGACAATCTTAGATTTCTTTAGAAGTGTGTAGGCAAAACTGTGTATCTAGAGCAAACTATAGCCCTCAGGCCCGTCACTACTTTTGTAAATAAAGTTCTGTTGAAACACAACTACAACCATTCATTTATGTATATGTGGCAGTTTTCTTGTTACAACAGCAGTGTTTACATATGTGACATAAATTCCACATGATCCACAAGCCTGAAATATTTATTATCTGGCCCTTTAGGAAAATATTTGCTGACCTCTAATCTTGATTTTCATCACATTTGCAAAAAAAAAAAAGTCTAAATAATGCAAAACTGATGCATGTAGTGCTCCTCAGTTTCCAGGAATACCGAATAAATCTATAATTATCATACCCATTAAATAACTTTTGAAAGCCCTTAGCACAATTTTTCACATTTATTAGGCATTTGATAAATGTTTATTGAATGAATGAGTAAATTAGAGAATGACAGAATGAATGGTACTGTCCTTTTTTCTTGCCTTTTCTTTTGATTCCAAGCATAACTTAATATTATTCACAAGAGAAACATAGATGTAGCAACTAAAGATATAATTTTTATACAAAAGTAAAGTAATACATTCATAAATGTATTATGTATTACATTACAATCTTATAAATTCCATATTTAGATGCATATATTAATAAACTTTGATTCTAAGATTATTTTAAATTTTATTTTAATATAGGGACCACGTGGACTGCAAGGTGATGCTGGACCTCCTGGAGAAATAGGTGCTGAGGTAATTTTGAGGGGCTCTTTCTTGTTAGTTCATCAGTGCTCAATAATTTTTATAAGACTCCTCTAAGGTATAGTTAATATATTAGATATATATTATGAAGAATAATTCTATAGAATTTTGTTTTATATTAGGAAATAAAGCCTAAAATCCATTAAAAGCAGGATAACTGTTTTTTACACATATGAAATTCTCTTAACAGCTCATTTTGATAATAGAACAAAAAGTGAATAAAACTTTCCTTTCACTTATTGAGAGTTTAACTTGGTAGCCCTTCACTCCAAGACGTTATATCTCTTTTATAGAAGACTATTGAGAAGTGAGTCCTATTCAGGATATATTTTAGAATAATAAACCACAGTTGTTATAATTCTGTTGTTTGTTAACTTTAGCACTAAATGAGTTAGACGTAAATTCTCTCCTTCCTTGGCTTCTATGAAACTACTGTCTCTTGGTTCTGCTCTTTACCTTCTGATTAGACTTTCTCAGTCTTTATGAGAAAGTCTCTTTCTTCTTCCTCAGCTTAGTAGTCATATTGTAATGGCAACTTTATTTATCAGTATTATTCTGATAGCTCTCAGTTGGATAACTCTAACTCATGCCTCTCTCTTCAGTTCCAGCTATTGATTTCCTGTCATCTTTTACATATGTACCTAGATATCCCACAAACATTTGAAATTCAAACTATCTAAACCTAACCCATCACTTTTCCACTGTTCTTTTTCTTTTTATTCCTATCTCACTGAAAAATAACTCTTTTACTCAAGAATCCAAAACTGAGTCATCCTAGACTTCTAACCTTTCCTTTTCATCACTATTGCCAAGTGCTCTAGTCCTCCACTTTTATCGCACGTCTTCCCTTACTCCCATCATTCCTTAGCTACTTGTTGCCAGTTTATCTTTGTCATATCATTCCTCTCATTGAAAATTTTCAATGGCTCTCATAGCCTTTACCAAAATATCAGTTTCATAACATGATAAATAATTTTTCCATATTGTCTAAACTCTCCAGGCCTATTCAACCACATCCCAATAAAACTTTTCTCCTCCCCTCTGTATTCCAGATTTGTTGACCCATTTTTAATTCCATGATTATGCCATACTTTTGCTCTGCACTATGTATCTACTGGTAATAAAAGGATGGCTGAGATATGGTCCCTGACTCCTTTAGGAATTTATAATCTATTCCAGAGTATAATCATATAAAAGATCATTATGTTGCAGTGTGTTAGACCCAATTATTGAGATATTCACAAGGCAGTTTAGGAGCACTTCACATGGGTAAAGGGAAGAAGAAGACTTGGGGCGGTGGAGATGGGCAGGAAATGAGATGAGTTTTAAGAAATGAGGAAAGTTAGCCATATGAAAAGAGGGAATAAGGAGAAGGGAATTCCAGGAAAAGGGTTATTTTGAGCAGGAACATGCAAACATGAGACAATATGGATTCTTTGATGCTTAAAATCAAAGCAAGGAGTGAAGTTATAGATGAAATAGATTATGAAAAGTCTTGTGTACTCTGTTAAGAAGTTTGAATTTTTATGTTCTGTGCTTTTATAAGTAATTGTAGAGTATAAGCAAGGCAGTGATAAAGTCCGATTTGTATATTTGGAGGATAACTCCTTCAGTCACATGGAAGTTGTATTTTAGAAAGCCAAAGTGAAGACATGTAGATCTACTAAAAGCTTGTTGCATTCATCCAGGCAAAGAATCTTGACAGTCTGAACTAAAGTCGTAGGCATAGAAAAGGAAAAGAGAGGATGGATTTGAGAAGCGTTTTTTTTATAAATTCTATAGAACCTGCATATTTGTGGAATATGGGAAGTAAAGGGAAAAGAGAAGTAATATATTGATCCCAGAGTTGCAGGTTGTACAACAGGATGCATGGTAATATCCTTTTCTGAGACCAATGAAGAATGTTAAGAAGGTTAAGGTCATAATCTGCTAATGTTTCCAAAACAAATGGTTAACAAGTAGCAGAACCTGGCTTTGAATCCACATTTGACTCAAGAGGTAATGCTGATAACCTATACTAATCTGTA
>NW_011888803.1:8455995-8468152 GCF_000151845.1 Pteropus vampyrus | reverse complement strand
CTCTATTCCAAAATCATGGGAATTATAGACTACATAATGTATGTGTTTGTTTATAATTGTACATCTACATAAATATATGTATATATAGCATTTATAGCATATACACACATATACATTACACACACTTAGAGTGAGAGAGAGAGAAGGACAGAAAAGAAGAGAAAGGGGAGCAAGGAGAGCAGGGAGGGAAATGCAAAGCATGCTCAAAAACAAGATAAATATCTCCAAGAGACAAAATAAAAACAAAAAACAAAAAACAAACAAGTACAACAGCAATTGTAGGTGATCCAGGCCTAGAAATAGCCACTGAACAACCAGAATCTCATGGACATGGACAATGGACTAGTGGTTTCCAGAAGGTAGGGGACAGGAAGAGAGGGGAGAGGGGAAAAAAAAGAAAAATTCAGATGAGATGATTGATATATATGTATATGTGTGTATATATATCTTATTGAATATACAAAGATATAATTGTATATGTTTACATAAAAATAAATGAATTTTTTTTCAAAAAAGAAGAAAAATAGCCACTGGTTGCAAGAAGTTGCATGTTTTCAAGGTAAAAGGAACCAAAAGCTTCCCAACTGGACCCAACATAAAAGGAAAGAGTAGAATAAATGTCATAGATAGACAGATATAGTTTTATAATGTGAAGAAATTTATCTTCTTTTGTGGCATATTTTATAAAACCAATAAAGAAAACTGAATTTTTAAAGGAAGTGAGTTCTGAGGGGCTCAACAGAAATGAATGGGAAGGAAGAAAATAGAATAGTAAGAATCCGAGAATAGAAAAATAGAAGAGGAAATGGAAGGTAGTTTGTCTTTGACCAAGAATTAAAGGATGAGAGGAAAAAATTAAAAGAAACTGGACTTAAAAGTCTTGATTTTAGGTTATGTTGTTTTGGCATTTAAACCATTAAAAAAAATAAAAGGTCCTAGAAATCATCTGGTTTTGTGCCATTAAGTTTATAAAGGAGCAGACATCAAAGAATCTTTCCTGGACACAGATATCTCAACCTTGGGCTGAAAATTACCACCATCTTATGATGTTGTTACTGCTTTTTTGTAATTGGTGAAAGAATGTGTACAAACCATGTGTCAAATCATTCTGTTCTAGGGACCTTCAGGTATTGAAGGAGAATCTGGTCTGCAAGGAGAGCCAGGTGCAAAGGTAACCTTCCTAAATAGTAAAAGGGAAGTTCTCCAAACTTTCACGATTGAATCCCCAGCGTTTGCCACATTTTGGCAAAATCATCTTGAAAGCAGATGAAGTACAGCATAAAAAACAGAAAGTGTTCTCAAATGAGAAAAAATATTGGTCAGAAAAATATTATCTGTATATACATATACAGATTTCTATACATATATACAAATAACATGTATATAACAGATATACATCTATGATATATAAAAAATATAAAGTTATATATCATATACATATATATAGATAGATTATATATGAGGGAAGGGATACAAATGATAGAGCTAATGGGGCCAAGTATCAATAAATTAATCTGGAGCAAAGAAATGAGAAGTGGTTTTTGGAGCCCCTATCCTCATGATATGCCTTCCATAATTATTAGACATGCAGTTTTAGCAGGAAAGAGTTTACTCTTCCCCTTTGTTTCTTCAGGGAGATATTGGACCTGCAGGCAGTGTTGGAGTTGCAGGGGAACCAGGGTTACGGGTAAGTGCCTAATGGGCAATAGTCATTGAGAAACTGGGGTTTTCGGTAAGTACCTACTAGAAACCATTTTAATGCCCTGCCCACCTATTACAGAGACTCAAAACTTAGCCTGAAGATTTGAAAAATTGCATAATAAACCTTTCTAGTGCATTATAGAAAAATTTTTGTCTTTAATCCATAATTTCAAAGCCACATGCCAAACTCTGTCCACATTTTAATTTAATAGCATTTAGAGTCCTAACTTTATACATCGTTTACTCAGAATCAGGTGTTCTCTGCAGAACCCTTTGCAAATGTGAGGAGTCACTGTGATTGTCATTAATGTTAGCATTAAGAAGAAATTCACAAATACTCACAATCAACTCTCAGGATATTTCCTGACCTAACAAGACAGACAAACTATTTAAATCTAATTTATGTTTTAAAAAACAGCAACAGAACACTAGTCATGCAAGGTTAACAAGATTCAAGGAAATAATTGGAAGCAGTAATTAGATAGCTTACAGAAGTTATTCTAATGTAGACAGGCTTTAATTTGATCTGTGGTAAATTTTTTTCCCAATATAAGAGTGCCCTAGATAATTTTGTGACCTTTTTTTTTTTTTACTAGAATTCAAAGTACAGAGAAATATTTTGCATCCAGTTTCTTTTTCATTTTCCCTGTTTTTTTTTTTTTTTTTTTTTCAGAGTAGCAGAAAGTGTGAGATCAGAGTAATGGGAGTGCCAGTGGTGGGACAACTGTGAAGACACACTGATTAACGTGCTTTTAAATAGTTTGGGTAGCAAGGGAGCAAGTACTACCTTTTTAGCTTCATAAAGGCTGGCTCTATCATTTCTATAAGCTCTGTATCTAGAGATAGCTTCTTGATGTACCAGAGACTTCATTTTTGCTTCTCTATAAGAGAGAAAATACAAACTCTAAAAATCAGGTACACTGAATTTAACTAAATTGAGTTGTATTAATCCATGTCGATTCAGTACAGCAAGGTACTATATAGTTTTGTGAGATGCAGTGTTTAATGGTCCTTGAACTCAGAAACACAGGTCTAGCTGTATAAATTTCCAGAGTTACCAAATGAATATGTTACCTTTTATTATCTAAAAGTTATTCATATTCTGGGACCATCTTATATTTGAATTTACAACACTATGACTCTTTAAATTATCTTCAGAGCTATTCTGGGAAAATTAAATCATGCTTATTATACTGTCTGATATTTCTTATAAATAAAATAGAAGTAAGAATAAATGTACACAAACCTGCTACTTTCTATAGATACCAGGGGCAAAAAAAATTATTTAGCAAAATAATAAATCTTATTGTTTCTGCTACAAAATAGGGTGAACCAGGAGCTCCTGGAGAAGAAGGTCTCCAAGGAAAAGATGGATTAAAGGTAAATTATATTTTTATCATTATGTATAGATATTTTTGTTAAATCATTAAAGTATTACATAAAACTATTATTATATTCTAAAGAAAAATCTGCCTATTGTGTGATATACGTATTTCATTACTTTTCCTTTCTTAAAAAATTTTACTGGATTACAGGGGAACCCAGGAGGAAGGGGACTTCCTGGAGAAGATGGAGAAAAAGGAGAGATGGGCTTACCAGGGACTGCAGGGCCCTTGGGTAGACCCGGTTTAATAGGCCCTCCGGTGAGTACTGCTGGGTTTATTTTCAAATACTCAGTGAACTCAGACGTCTATGTACACACACACACACACACACACACACACACACACACACACACACTCCCTCTCTCTCTCTCTCTCTCTCTCTCTCTCTCTCTCTCTCTCTCTCTCTCTCTCACCGCCCCCCTTATTCGTCTGCTGAGTAATTGGAGGTTGGAACTGTGGCTTGAAAGAGAGACAAACCAGGGAGTGATTATCAGCCTACCTAACATCCAAGGAGGAAAGACACTTTTTCCATGTGTCACATAAGCCATTTAACTTTATTTTTTTTCCTTCTACTTTATAGAGATATAATTGACACATAATATGTAAGTTTAAGGTATATAACGTGATGATTTGATATACGTATATATCGCTGAATGATTACCATAATAAGGTTAGTTAACATATCCTCCACCTAAAATAGTTACCTTTTGTGTGTGTGTGCTGGGAATAAAGGTTTTTTCTCTTAGCTACCTTCAAGCATACAGTCATCACTATGTTGTGTATTAGATCCCCCATAACTTATTTATCTCCTAATATAAATTTTTATAATCTCTGTTTCCATGAGTTGAGTTTTTTTAGATAACACTTATATGTGAGATCATGCAGTATTTGTCTTTCTCTGTCTGACCTATTTCACATAGCATAATGCCTTCAAGGTCCATCCATGTTGTTGGAAATGGCAGAATTTCCTTCTTCATATAGCTAAATAATATTCCATTGTATATATAAACTATATATATAAAAAATATACACCATAGTTTTTCAAATATTGGTTGATAATGTATGCATTAGTTTATTTCTGGGCTCTTGATTCCTTTTCATTGGTCTATATATCTGTTTTAATGCCAGTACCATACTGTTTTGATTAATATAGTTTTGTATTGGTACAGTTTGAAATTAGAAAGCATAATACCTCCAGCTTTGTTTTTCTTTCTCAAGATTGTTTTGGCTTTTGTGGGTCTTTTGTGGTTCCATGCAAATTTTAGTGTTATTTTTTTCTATTTCTGTAAAAAATGCTGTTGGAATCTTGATAAGGATTGCATTGAATCTATAGATGACTTTGGACATTTTAGCAATATTAATTCTTTATCTGTGAACATGATATCTCTTTCCATTTATTTATGTCATCTTCAATTTCTTTCATCAATGTCTGATAGTTTTCAGTGGAGAGATATTTCACCTCCTTGGTTGTATTTATTTCTAAGTATTTTATTGTTTTTGATGCTATCGTTAATGAGATTGTTTTCTTTTTCAGACCATTTTCGTTATTAGTGTGTGGAAATGTGATGAGGTTTTGTAAGTTGATTTTTTTTGTCTACAGCTTTACTGAAACCCTTTATTAATTCTAACAGTTTTCGGTGGAGTCTTTAAGGTTTTCTATATATTAAGATCATGTTATCTACAAACAGACTTACTTTCTCCTTTCTGATTCAGATACCTTTTTTTTTCTCATGCCTAATTACTCTGGCTAGGACATCTAGTACTGTGTTAGAGAGGAGTGGTGAGCGTGGGCATCCTTGTCTTGCTCCTAGTCTTAAAAGAAAAGCCTTCAACCTTTCACTTTTGAGTATGATGTTAGCTGTGGGTTTGTCATGTTTGGTTTTATTATGTTAAGATTAATTTCTTCTAAACCCAATTTATTGAGAGTTTTTATCATAAAAGTTCATTGAATTTTGTCAAATGCTTTTTCTGCATCTATTGAGATGATTATGTGGTTTTATCTTTAATTCTATGGATGTGGTATATGACATTGATTAAGATGTTGAATCATACTTGAATCCCTGAAATAAATCCCACTTGATCATAGAGTATGATTTTTTTAATATACAGTTGACCCTTGAACAATATGGGTGGTAAGGGCACCAACCTCTTGCACAGCTGAAAATCTGTGTGTAACTTTTGACTCCCCCAGAACTTAACTACGGTCCCTCAGTATCCGCAGGGGATTTGTTCCAGGAATCCTTTCCCCACCACAGATACCAAAACCTGTGGATACTCAAATCTCTTATAAAAAATCGCATAGAATAATGTGTAGTCATCCCTCTGAATCTGTGAATTCCCAATCATGGATCAAAAATACTGGTTTCGACCTGTGGTTGATTGAATACCTGGATGCAAAACCCAGGGATACAGAGGGCTGATTTTATATTTATTTTAAAAAATCTGCATATAAATGGGCCCACACATTTCAAACCTGTAGTTTTCAAGATTCAACTGTATTGTTGAATTTGGTCTGCTAATATTTTATTGAAGATTTTTGCATCTATTATCAGGGTACTGGCCTGCAAATTTTTTTCTTGTAGTGTCCTTGTCTGGTTTTGTTATCAGGGTAGAGCTGGCCTCATAAAATGAGCTTGGGTGCATTCCCTTCTATTCAAAATTTCGAAGAAGTTTTTGAAAGATTAACATTAATTCTTTAAATTTTTGATAGAATTAATCAATGAAACCTGGGTTTTTCTTTGTTGAGAGGTTTCTCATTACTGATTCAATCTCCTTATTCCTTATTTGTCTTTTCAGATTATTTATTTCTTCATGATTCAGTCTTGGTAGTTAGTAAGAATCCAGGAATGTATTCATTTCTTTTAGGTTTTCCAATTTGTTGGAAAATCACTGTATATAGTAGTCTCTTATGATCATTTGTTTTTCTGTGCCATTATTTATAATGTCTCCTCTTTCAATTTTTGTGCTCTCTTTTTTCTTGGTAAGTCTAGCTAAAAGTTTGTCACTTTTGTTTATCATTTCAAAAAACCAACTCTTAGTTTTGTTAATCTTTTCTATTGTTTTTCCAGTCTCTATTTTACCTATTTCTTTCCTAATCTTTATCATTTCCTTCCTTCTGCTAACTTTGGCCTTAGTTCTTCTTCTTCTACTTCTTTGAGGTATAAAGTTAAGTTCTTTATTTGAGATCTTTCCCTTTTTTGATACAGGCATTTATAACTATGAACTTCCTACTTAGAACAGTTTTAATGCATCTCATAAGTTTTGGTATGTTGTGTTTCCTTTTTGTCTCAAGATATTTTTTCTTTCCCTTTTGATTTCTTTTTTAATCTATTGGTTGAGAATGTTTTTTGATTTCCATACATTTGTGAGTTTTCCAGCTTTTCTCCTGTTGTTGATTTTTAGTTTTATTTTACTGTGATCAGAAAAGATATTTGATATAATTTGTATCTTCCTGAATTTGTTGAAACTTATATCATGGCCCTACATATAATCTATCCTTGAAAATGTCCTATGTGAACTTGAGAAGAATATGTATTCTACTGCTGTTCAGTGGAATATTTTGTATCTGTCTGTTAGGTTCATTCGATCTGGAGTGTTCAAAATCAGTTTCTTTATTGGTTCTCTGTCTGGATAATCTAGCCATTGCAGATAGAGGTGTTAAAGTTCCCAACTATTATTATATTGCTCTTTATTTCTCTTTTTATTTCTGTTAGTGTTTACTTTATATGTTAGGTGCTCCAAAGTTTGGTGCATAAATATTTATAATTAGTATGTATTATTCATTAATTGACCCCTTCATTATTATATAATGACTTTCTTTTTCTCTTGTGACTGCTTTTAGTTTAAAGTATGTTTTATCTTATGTGTGTAGCTATTCTTGCTTTCTTTTGCTTAAAATATCTTTTCCCATACCTTTACTCTCAGTCTTTGTGTATCCATAAAACTTAAGTCAGCCTCTTGTAGGCAGTGTGTAATTGGGTCTTGTTGCTTTATCCATTCAGACATTCTAGGACTTTTGATTGGAGAATTTAATTCATTTACGATTAAATCAATTATTGACAAGTTAGAGATTTCTATTGCTGTTTTGTTAATTGCTGACTTTTGTAAATCATTTCTTCCTTGCTTTCCTCTCTTGCTACCTTCCTTTTTGACTTTGCAAATTTTTGTAGCAGTATACCTTGACTCTTTTATCATAATTTTGTATATCTACTACATGTTTTTTCTTTGTGACTCACATAAAATATAACATCCTATTTCAAACTGATAACAACTTTGATAGCATGCAGAAACTTTACACTTTTACTTCTTTCTCCTCTTTCACATTTCACATTTAATGTTACAGTTTATATCTTTTTATGTTATGTAACCGGTACCAAATTATTGTAGTTATAGTTATTTCATACATTTGTTTTTCAACTTTTAAACTAGAGTTGTAATTTGCACATTATCATTATAGTATTAGAGAATATGAATATATATTTATCTTTGCCAATGGGTTTTACGCATTCGTATATTTTTACATTAGTTATATCCTTTTATTTCATCTTGAAAAATATTCTTTAGCATTTCTTATGAGACAGGTTTAATGGTGGTAAACTCTAGCTTTTTGGAAGGAGGAAAAGTCTTTATCACTCTTTGTTTCTGAAGGACAGCTTTGCAAGGTATAGTATTCTTGGGTAACAGGGGTTTTTTCTTTCAATATTTTGAAGGTATTTCATTGTCTCCTGGAAATGCAAAGTTTCTGCTGAGAAAACTCCATGTAGTTTTAGGGGGGATCTCTTGTATGTGATGAGTAACTTTCTGTTTCTACTTTCAAAATTCTTTCTTTGACTTTGACTTTTGACACTTTAATTATAATCTGTCTCAAAGTAACCCTTCTCAAATTCAACCTATATCAGGTCCTTAGTGCCTCAAGAATCTAGATGTCTATTTATCTCCCCAAGTTTGTGACATTTTCAGCTATTATATCTTTAAATAGACTTTCTGCTCCTTTCTCTTTTTCTTCTCCTTCTGGTATTCCCATAATGCATATAGTTTAATTTGGTACTATCCTCTATATATCATAGGCTTTCTACACTCTTTTTCTTTCTTTTTTTTTTTTATTCCTCTGGATGATTTCAAATAACTTGTCCTTCTAGTTCACTGATATTTTTCTTCCGCTTGTTTAAGTCCATTGTTGAAGCTCTCTTTTGAATTCTTTGGTTCAGTCATTGTATTGTTCACCTCTAGGATTTTTTTATGGTTTCTATTACTTTGTCGAACTTCTCACCTTGTTCAAGCATTGTTTTCCTAATTTCATTTAGTTTTCTGTGTGCCTTATAGTTCACCGAACTTCTTTAAGAGGATTATTCCGAATTCTTTGTCAGACAGTTCATAGATTTCCATTTCTTCAGTGTCAGTTATTAGTTTAGGACTAATCAAGGAAGCTTTATTACTTTCTTTTGGTATTGTTACATTTACTTGATTCTTTATAATCCTTGTATCCTTACATTGGTATTTGAGCATTTGAATAAGCAGTCTCCTCTTTCAGACATTACAGATTTGTTTTGGCAGAGAGAGAGCGTCACCAGTCTGCTTAGCTTGGGGTACTGGATGGGTCAGCTGGTAGCATTTGTGGGCAAGTACAGCTTACTACTGGGGTCTCCAGTTGGGCGAGGTCCCTACTCATATTCTGAGGCAGAGGTAGGGTTGGCTGATCTCTGAAGTTAAGTTGGCCTCCTGACTGGGCTCCACATTCTAGTGGGGACACTGAATAGGCACCCTGGTTAGAGCAGAATACTAGTTGTACTGAGTGGTCAGGCGGGGTCCCTAGTTGGTCTCTACTGTTATCTCTGGTAGGGTGAGGTCTCAGGCTACATTTCCTGGAAAAGCAGTATCACTGATTGGACTCTGCAACTGGGCAGGGCCTCGGGCTGTGCTCCCTAAATGAATGGTGCCACTGGCTGGACTCCATGTTCAGGTGGAGCCACAAGCATGGCTTCACAGTTGGACAGATCTTCAAGCTCGGCCCCAAGTTTGGGCAGAGTTTCAGGCTGTGCTTCATGATCAGTTAGGCCACTGGCTGTGCTCCTATGTTGTGTGAGGCTGCTTGCCATGTTCTCTAGTCATGTGTGGCCTCCAGCTGTATATCACAGTTGGTTGGGGCTGGAGTCCGTGCTCAGTGGTTAGGTGGGGTCACTGTCTGGGCTCCTTTGTTGGGTGGGGCCACAGGCTATGCTCTGCACTTGGACAGGGTCACTGGCTGGGCTCCCTGTGTTTAGCAATTAGACAGGATTGTAGGCTAAACTCTATTGCTGGATAGGGCTGTTGGCTGGGCTCTGCAGCTGGGTAGTACCATAGGCTGGGCTCCAAGGCTGCCCAGGGTCACTCTTCAGGTTCCCTGGTTTTGAGGGGTCAGAGGCTATGCTTAGCAGTTAGTCAAGACTATCGTCTTGGCTCCCTGACAGAGTAGGGCTCTAGTTTTGACTCCACAGCTGCCCAGATTCTCTGACCCAGCATCCTGGTCAAGCAGGGCAAGATTGATAATGGTTGCAAATTTGCTAGATATTGGGTATGATTGCAAATTTGCTTCCCTGCCCAGGCAGAGCCATATAACGGACACCACAGCAGCTATGATCCTTTGGCTGGGGTTCCAAATCATACAGAACTGCCAAACAAGCTCCCTGACCAGACAGGGTCACTAGCTCAGCTCTATAGATGGGAAGACTCACTGGCTGGGATCTCTGCTTGGGAGAAGATGCAAACAGGAATGCAGTCTACCAAGATCTGAGTGCTAGTTATTGTGAACCCCAGCCCTCTTCTCTGGCTCTGACTGATCCCCAGTGGTTAAGTCCCCAGATTTCCCCTAGTGATCTTCATGAAGTGAGACCTGAATGGGCCACCCTGGAGGCATTTCACAGTGCTGGGAGAGCTGATTGTCCACTTTGGGTTCTCTTTTTCCACTGAGGAAATGATAGGCCAAGGGGTCCTACTCAGTGTAGTGCTCTGCTAGCCTGGGGAAAGAACACTGCAATCAAAGTGAAACCTCTCCTCTTAGTCTCTAATGTGGTCCTTCTTAGTCTCTGTGGCTCAGGAGGTGCTTCAGACTCACTCTCAGGTTGTGAGATTTTCACAGTGGTGTCTTATATATGGATAATTGCTACTTCACCTTCTTTCAGGCAGGGGAGGGCCTGAAGTCAGGAATGATGATGTCATCTCAGCTATGGAACTTCTGTGATAAAGTGCTTGAAGGAGAATATTTTGTGTTTTCTTAAATTTGGTTTGATTGACAATTTCTGATTTTTATTTATGGAACTGACATTATTCTTATAGAGTAACATCCTAGATCCAAAATGAAATAAAAATTCTTGCAAGCATAATTTATTAAAATCTAATCTTAAATTATAGTATTACTTCAAAGGAAATTCTGTTATATTGAATAAATTCTCTCATCTAAGGGGAAATGGAAGATGTAAATAAATAATGAGAGCAGCTTCTCTCTTGCTTAAATGCTTCATTTACGATGTTCATTGCATTCTTCCAGATAAGTTCTTACTGGTCATTTTACTGTTTTACTTTACTGTTCCCTCTTCCTTATCTCATATCTTGAAATATGGATTCTCCCCAAGATTATTCTCTATTTATTTCTGTAAACATTCTTGCCTTTGAAGATATTTTCATACTTTGGGAGTCATCACTTGTGACTCTACCAAAAAATGATTTCTCTTTGCTCTGGACCCGGCAGTCTTATTCAGCCTTTTAAAGACTGTAAGTTAACTTTAAAGCCTGTAGGTCTCTTCCCCCAGGGAGATCATAGTTCTTCAAAAGTAGAGGCTCTGTCTTTACTCCTTCCTATAAACCACAGTGTCCAGTACTTTTGTGGTCCAGATTTCTACATGGGGCTTAGTGAAGACTGAAGGGGTAATCATGAGTAAACCAATCATGCAAGAAGATTGGGAAACAAAGTAGTCATGAACAAAATTTGGAGTCTTCACATTTTTCTATGTGTTTCTCTTCCTTCAGCTTCTGACATCCAGATCATTGTATGTCTTATCAATGATAGTCCTTACCCCAGTTATCTCAATTAGATTTCCAAGAATTTAAGAGGAAACTCTATCTGGAAGATTACAACAAATACCATAAATGAAGCACAAACTGTCCATCTCACCGTTCATATCAAGTACCCATGATTGTAATTCTTTCGACAATAATTAAAATGACGTTATATCACCTCTTAATTAAAATAATAGATAATTATATCAGCATATTTCAAAGTGACATTTGAAAATTGAGGATGAAACAGAAGGGTCACCTGGATTTGAGCATTGGCAAATTGAGTCTTTTCCCCCCAGTTTTACAGAAGTTGTGAAGTGCTCATTTTTTCTCTGTCTTGCCCTCCTAGTGCTAGAAGACTATGATGGATGTTTCACTACAGCAAATACAAAGCATTATGGAGTCACTGCTACCCCCCTAAAAAAAATATCTTAAACACCATTGGTCCAGACACTGAGCAATACAGTTTCACTTATATGCTGTCATAGAATCCTTCCAATAACCTATAAATGTTTTATTATTCCCCATTTTACAACTGACAAAACACAGACTCCAAGAAAACTAACAAGCTTATTATACATGGTAATATAGCAGATGGCATGGCTGGCTCTAGTTCCTTTATTTTCTGACTTCTGTGTTTTTAAGTCATACTTTCCATGAGGTAACAAGCCTTGGGCTTATATTTTGTCTTTATAGGGTTCTTGATAGTTTTTATCTTTTTTAGAGGATTCATCAGGCCTGGACTCACAGAGAAGGCAAGTAACAAGTGCCGAGGAAGTGTAGTTATCCTCCTGAGAATTTTTATCAAATTTGTTTCTATACACAAAGTTTATTAACAAGTAGTACTTTATCATGGATTTTTTTTTTTTTCCAACCAACTAGCCTAGTTCTTTAGCAGAAACCTAGAAGTTGATAGGGCGGGGAACACAACTAAGAAGCAGAAAGGCCTAACCATGCCATAGTATAACACAGCCAGAAATTCCAGATAGAGATGATGAAGCATGACAGTTGATGATTGATGAAAAAGGGGCTCAAAAGAA
>NW_011888803.1:8453268-8455945 GCF_000151845.1 Pteropus vampyrus | reverse complement strand
AAGACTGAAGGGGTAATCATGAGTAAACCAATCATGCAAGAAGATTGGGAAACAAAGTAGTCATGAACAAAATTTGGAGTCTTCACATTTTTCTATGTGTTTCTCTTCCTTCAGCTTCTGACATCCAGATCATTGTATGTCTTATCAATGATAGTCCTTACCCCAGTTATCTCAATTAGATTTCCAAGAATTTAAGAGGAAACTCTATCTGGAAGATTACAACAAATACCATAAATGAAGCACAAACTGTCCATCTCACCGTTCATATCAAGTACCCATGATTGTAATTCTTTCGACAATAATTAAAATGACGTTATATCACCTCTTAATTAAAATAATAGATAATTATATCAGCATATTTCAAAGTGACATTTGAAAATTGATGATGAAACAGAAGGGTCACCTGGATTTGAGCATTGGCAAATTGAGTCTTTTCCCCCCAGTTTTACAGAAGTTGTGAAGTGCTCATTTTTTCTCTGTCTTGCCCTCCTAGTGCTAGAAGACTATGATGGATGTTTCACTACAGCAAATACAAAGCATTATGGAGTCACTGCTACCCCCCTAAAAAAAATATCTTAAACACCATTGGTCCAGACACTGAGCAATACAGTTTCACTTATATGCTGTCATAGAATCCTTCCAATAACCTATAAATGTTTTATTATTCCCCATTTTACAACTGACAAAACACAGACTCCAAGAAAACTAACAAGCTTATTATACATGGTAATATAGCAGATGGCATGGCTGGCTCTAGTTCCTTTATTTTCTGACTTCTGTGTTTTTAAGTCATACTTTCCATGAGGTAACAAGCCTTGGGCTTATATTTTGTCTTTATAGGGTTCTTGATAGTTTTTATCTTTTTTAGAGGATTCATCAGGCCTGGACTCACAGAGAAGGCAAGTAACAAGTGCCGAGGAAGTGTAGTTATCCTCCCGAGAATTTTTATCAAATTTGTTTCTATACACAAAGTTTATTAACAAGTAGTACTTTATCATGGATTTTTTTTTTTTTCCAACCAACTAGCCTAGTTCTTTAGCAGAAACCTAGAAGTTGATAGGGCGGGGAACACAACTAAGAAGCAGAAAGGCCTAACCATGCCATAGTATAACACAGCCAGAAATTCCAGATAGAGATGATGAAGCATGACAGTTGATGATTGATGAAAAAGGGGCTCAAAAGAAAGCATGGAAAAATGATAAACACAGATTTCATCTGCTTTATAATTTTTCCCAGGAACAATCCTGCCTTGTACACATCTTTGGTGCCTTTTTTAGTAACAACACATGTGCATTTCTTTTTTATTCTTTTTGTTGTTCTCCTTGGAATTTTAAATGCCTTTCAGCTCATAAACTCTGTAAAAATACCATAGCATATTTTTTCAAAAGAATTTTATGATCCAAGGAACTATTGCTTAATCAGACAGACTGCTGTTGGATTTATTTTTGCACTTTAAAAAATTCTTCCTTAGGCAGTGTCACAAAGATGCTACTTTAAATTCTTAAAAATTAAATAAGAAAGTGAGAAAAAGTAATTAAACTTTTTTAAAGTAAAGAGATACTCTTCTTTCTAGAAGATTGAGAAATGAGATCTGGGTTGAAAAATAAGGCAGAGGACCATCAATAACAAATTCTTAAATTCAAGACGTAGACTTTTTTGAATAGAAGAAAAAATTGTCTATTTTATGCGTGAATTCTGTGCGAAAATGTTCAGTTGTCTAAATGCATAACTCTGTATGAGAAAAGAGTTTGGAAGCATCTGAGAAGAAACATCTGCCTGACGTATGGTCTGTCATCCATTTCTAAAAAAAAAAAAAAAAATCTATCACTGTGGTATCAAAGATCTAAATAGATGTGACTATGGACTCCAAAATTGAATGTGTAAAATGAAATTGTCTTGTTTTATTCTTTTAGGACAAAACTTGTTTAAATTTATTGAAGCGTGATTTTTCCTATGTGTTTAGGGTGGTATAAAATTAGGTAGAGGTGACTATTTTAAGGGAAAGTTAAACAAAATAAAGCACTGTTTCTAAGAAGCCTTTTAAGGATCTTAAGAGTAAAGTCAGAAAGATGAGGGGAATGTCAGTAGTTAGAAAAGAATGAAAAGGTATACATGACTCTTGTTTCTGAAACTGCTTCCTCGGAAACCCTGAAAATTAATCAGTTTGGAAATATGAGGTCAGTGACATTAAGGAGTAAAGAATAACCTAAATCTTTATCCTCTGAAAGATTCTTATATGACTTTGGTCTTAGGGTTATTTGTTCTGAACAGTTGCGCCTTAAAGCAACTCAGAAATAGAAAGAACCCTGCAACGACCACTATGCAAGAATTGTTCAAACCCTTGCTCTACCACTAAAGAGCTGTACATTGCTGGGTGAGTCATTCTTTGGTTTCTGAGTTTACACATTACATATAATAAAGAGGTTGGAGCTATGCAGAACATCCCAAGAAAATTGTATCAGGGAGGATGCTGAATGGGCTCCTCCTGTTCCTTCTATTCCTGCTTAAGTCCTAAAAGACCCTTGAATGAAAATGTAACATATTAGCTTCTCTATAGGCTTTCTTTAGAAGAAAAAGTTCCATAGCTTTAAAAAAAGTATTAGCTTAGATATTTCCAATTTTTAATTACCCTTATAAACTGTGACTCTATTAAATGTATTTGTTTATTCACTAATTC
>NW_011888803.1:8388922-8452378 GCF_000151845.1 Pteropus vampyrus | reverse complement strand
TATTTGTTTATTCACTAATTCAACAAAGTTTATGAGTGCCTTATATGAACTAAGAACCCTGATAAGCATTGCAAATAACAAGGGGAACAAAGATTTCCAATTTTTAATTACCCTTATAAACTGTGACTCTATTAAATGTATTTGTTTATTCACTAATTCAACAAAGTTTATGAATGCCTTATATGAACTAAGAACCCTGATAAGCATTGCAAATAACAAGGGGAACAAGATTAGTGAAATCCCAATCTCAGATTTTATGATATTGTGGAGGAAACTAACAATAGACAAGATCATTGCAGGTTGTGATAAATGCATGATGGAAATAAATAGGGTGATGAAAAAGAATAATTAGTCAAGGAAAAGGAAGCCAACTAGTTCAAGTTAGAGAAGGCTTTTTCCACTAGGGCAATAAGAGAAGGCTTCTCTGGATAAGTGAGGATTAAGTTGAGACCTAAAGAATGAAAAGGAACCAGTCACGCAAAAAACTTGGGGAGATCCTTCAAGGTTTATGGACAAGCAAGGGCCAAGATGTGGAGGTGGGAATAATCTAGGCATTTTTGTAAAACTAAAGAGAAGTTCTTACAGCTGCATCATAGTAAATAATAAAAAGTTGTTTGAGATGAGCTTGAAGAAATAGATAAGAAGCAGATCATGAAGGACCTTTTAAACAATGCCAAGAAGTTTAAGTTTTATTCAAAGTATAATGAGAAGCCATAAAAAGGTTTCAAGCAGAAGAACATAGTATTTAAAGGGAATCATTCTGTAACTTCCAAACTTTAATAATAGCTAGCGTTATTGGCCATCTCAAGGGATAAAATAAATTCTGGGAAATAAATAGAACAAAATAAATTTGAATTACAAAAATATATTATGTACCAAGACAATTCAACATAGAAAGAATAGTCTTTGTTGAAAAAAAATAGTACCTCAACAACTCGATACTTACATGCAAAAGAATGTTTGACCCTTCCTTTACTACACACAAAAATTAACTCAGAATGGGTATTAGACCTAAATGTAAGAACTAAAACTATAAATGTCTTGGAAGAAAACATAGGAATAAACCTTCATGACCTTGGGTTATATTTTCTTAGATAGCACCGAAAGTATGTGACAAAAGGAAAAATAGATAAATCGTACTTCATTAAAATCAATAGTCTTATGCTTCACAGAACACCATCAAGATAGCAAAAAGACATCCACAGAATGGGAGAAAATATTTGCAAATCATATATATAAAGGTACTTTATCCAGAATATATTAAAAAAACTCTTATAGCTCAATAATAAAAAGGTAAATAACCCAGTTTAAAAATGAGCAAAGTAATATTTTTTTTAAAAATGAGCAAAATATTTAAAGATATTTCTCCAAAGAAGATAAGCAGTTGACCAATAAGCACATGAAAAAATGCTGAATATCTTTCACTATTAGGAAAATGCAAATAAAAACCACAATGAGATACCACATCACATCCACCAGGGTGGTTATTTAAAATATAAATAAATAACAAGTGTTGATGAAGTTGTAAAGAAATTGGAACCCTTATACATCGCTGGTGGGATATAAAATGGTGCAACTACTTTGTTAATCAATTTGGCAGTTTCTCAAAATGTTAAACAGAGAGAGACAGTATGACCCAGCAATTCTAATCCTAAATGTATACTCAAGAGAATTTAAAAACAGGATTCATATAAAAGCTTGTGCATGAATTTTTATAGAGGCATTATTTATGATAGCCCAAAAGTGGAAACAATCCAAATGGTCATCAACTGATGAATTAATAATGTTTATTAATAAACGTATGTTCGTGCGAATGGACTATATTTGGCATTGAAAAGGAATGATATACTGATATATGTTACAACATTGATGAACCTTGAAAACATTATGCCTAGTCAGGAAAGCCAGTGATAAGAGATTACATATTATATGAAATGTCTCAAATAGGCAAATCTACAGAGACAGAAAGTAGATCAGTGCTTTCCTAGGGCTGGGGGCGGGAGGGTGAGGGGAGTTGGGAAGAAATGGGAAGTGTCTCTTTTAGGGGTGATGAAAATATTCTAAAATTATGTGGATGGTTGTAGAATTCTGTAATTATACTAAAAACCATTGAATTATACACTTTAAATAGATTCATAATGTGGTACATGAATTATATCTCAATAAAACTGTTAAAAAATAGATGTGATGTGTTACTTCTGAAACAATACAGCTACTCCTACAAAGTTTAAAATAATCAGTAGGAAATCACAACTCCTTCCTCTATTTTATGAGTAGGCTGAACATCAAGCCAACTATTTTGTCAGTGTGACATTTATATAAAGACATTCTTATTTCTGTAATTATTGAAGAAACCTATTAAAACATGCACATTGTAGAACATGTTGCTGTTTTTTCAGTCTTCCCTGTGAATCTCTAAATACACAAATGGTTGCAGTCATATTAACTTTTAATAGCCAACATTTTGGAGCAAAATATTACATGGGTGTTTGAGAACAAGCAGTATAATAAACAAGCCTAATATCAATGGAAGTTTACACTCCCCCACCCTCGCCCCCAAAAAAGGAAAAAAAATCTGTCTTTGAAGAGAGGAGAAAAAATGTGAATAGAAGAACCCACAAGACCTTTCTGATAATAATGACAAAAGAAAATTCAATGCAGAATACAGGCACCTCTTTTTTCACAGAAACTAACAATAGACAAGATCATTGCAGGTTGTGATAAATGCATGACGGAAATAAATAGGGTGATGAAAAAGAATAATTAGTCAAGGAAAAGGAAGCCAACTAGTTCAAGTTAGAGAAGGCTTTTTCCACTAGGGCAATAAGAGAAGGCTTCTCTGGATAAGTGAGGATTAAGTTGAGACCTAAAGAATGAAAAGGAACCAGTCACGCAAAAAACTTGGGGAGATCCTTCAAGGTTTATGGACAAGCAAGGGCCAAGATGTGGAGGTGGGAATAATCTAGGCATTTTTGTAAAACTAAAGAGAAGTTCTTACAGCTGCATCATAGTAAATAATAAAAAGTTGTTTGAGATGAGCTTGAAGAAATAGATAAGAAGCAGATCATGAAGGACCTTTTAAACAATGCCAAGAAGTTTAAGTTTTATTCAAAGTATAATGAGAAGCCATAAAAAGGTTTCAAGCAGAAGAACATAGTATTTAAAGGGAATCATTCTGTAACTTCCAAACTTTAATAATAGCTAGCGTTATTGGCCATCTCAAGGGATAAAATAAATTCTGGGAAATAAATAGAACAAAATAAATTTGAATTACAAAAACATATTATGTACCAAGACAATTCAACATAGAAAGAATAGTCTTTGTTGAAAAAAAATAGTACCTCAACAACTCGATACTTACATGCAAAAGAATGTTTGACCCTTCCTTTACTACACACAAAAATTAACTCAGAATGGGTATTAGACCTAAATGTAAGAACTAAAACTATAAATGTCTTGGAAGAAAACATAGGAATAAACCTTCATGACCTTGGGTTATATTTTCTTAGATAGCACCGAAAGTATGTGACAAAAGGAAAAATAGATAAATCGTACTTCATTAAAATCAATAGTCTTATGCTTCACAGAACACCATCAAGATAGCAAAAAGACATCCACAGAATGGGAGAAAATATTTGCAAATCATATATATAAAGGTACTTTATCCAGAATATATAAAAAAAACTCTTATAGCTCAATAATAAAAAGGTAAATAACCCAGTTTTAAAATGAGCAAAGTAATATTTTTTTAAAAAATGAGCAAAATATTTAAAGATATTTCTCCAAAGAAGATAAGCAGTTGACCAATAAGCACATGAAAAAATGCTGAATATCTTTCACTATTAGGAAAATGCAAATAAAAACCACAATGAGATACCACATCACATCCACTAGGGTGGTTATTTAAAATATAAATAAATAACAAGTGTTGATGAAGTTGTAAAGAAATTGGAACCCTTATACATCGCTGGTGGGATATAAAATGGTGCAACTACTTTGTTAATCAATTTGGCAGTTTCTCAAAATGTTAAACAGAGAGAGACAGTATGACCCAGCAATTCTAATCCTAAATGTACACTCAAGAGAATTTAAAAACAGGATTCATATAAAAGCTTGAGCATGAATTTTTATAGAGGCATTATTTATGATAGCCCAAAAGTGGAAACAATCCAAATGGTCATCAACTGATGAATTAATAATGTTTATTAATAAACGTATGTTCGTGCGAATGGACTATATTTGGCATTGAAAAGGAATGATATACTGATATATGTTACAACATTGATGAACCTTGAAAACATTATGCCTAGTCAGGAAAGCCAGTGATAAGAGATTACATATTATATGAAATGTCTCAAATAGGCAAATCTACAGAGACAGAAAGTAGATCAGTGCTTTCCTAGGGCTGGGGGCGGGAGGGTGAGGGGAGTTGGGAAGAAATGGGAAGTGTCTCTTTTAGGGGTGATGAAAATATTCTAAAATTATGTGGATGGTTGTAGAATTCTGTAATTATACTAAAAACCATTGAATTATACACTTTAAATAGATTCATAATGTGGTACATGAATTATATCTCAATAAAACTGTTAAAAAATAGATGTGATGTGTTACTTCTGAGACAATACAGCTACTCCCACAAAGTTTAAAATAATCAGTAGGAAATCACAACTCCTTCCTCTATTTTATGAGTAGGCTGAACATCAAGCCAACTATTTTGTCAGTGTGACATTTATATAAAGACATTCTTATTTCTGTAATTATTGAAGAAACCTATTAAAACATGCACATTGTAGAACATGTTGCTGTTTTTTCAGTCTTCCCTGTGAATCTCTAAATACACAAATGGTTGCAGTCATATTAACTTTTAATAGCCAACATTTTGGAACAAAATATTACATGGGTGTTTGAGAACAAGCAGTATAATAAACAAGCCTAATATCAATGGAAGTTTACACTCCCCCACCCTCGCCCCCAAAAAAGGAAAAAAAATCTGTCTTTGAAGAGAGGAGAAAAAATGTGAATAGAAGAACCCACAAGACCTTTCTGATAATAATGACAAAAGAAAATTCAATGCAGAATACAGGCACCTCTTTTTTCACACGTAATGAGTTCTCCAAATAAGTGCAAGTTTACTGAGCGAAATGATCTGAGATCCATTATTGGGTTCTTCAGTATAAAATCTAGTCCTTTCTAAGCTTTACATGTATTATGTCATTTAATATTAATAATCCTATCAAGAAATAGTATTATAACCCTATTATATAACGGGAAACTGAGGACTTTAAACGTTAAATAATCTACCTATGATCATACAGCTGTTAGGTGGCAGAGCCAGAATATGAAACTGGAGCAGTTTGACTTTTAAAATCTCACACCATTAACCTCTGTGACAGTCAATCAGCCTCTTTTTAAATTCATATTAGCCACAAAAAAGTGTCAGGTTACTGCAACTATCGTTTCAACCTCTGGATGCAGCTAGAATTACAGCAATAGAACTTAACTGCTGTGACCTCTAAATTTAGCAACTTTCTGGGGCTAGAAGAGCATTTGCTCAAGAGCATAGGTTATGAGTCATTTCCTTAGGTATCTGTTTATTCGTTCAACAAATATTTATCAAGAGCCTACATAGCACAGTGGTAAACCACAATTTATTTCTTGTCTGCCTCATTTTTGGAGTTTGTCAAGCTTTGGGACACATATTTGAGATTTCCATTTTCATCTCCAAATGATGCAAAGAATGCTGTGATTAATTATTAGCCATTTTAGAACTTGCAACCTGGCTTACTGTGAATCCCTTTTAAGCCTGACCATTACTGACCTGCAAATTCACATGGCATCTAAAATATTTTAGTCACATTTTACTTAAAAAAAAAAGTGTATATTGTTTCTACTTATATCTAAACTAGATTAAAATGAAAATATTGTTTTAAACAGTTCGATACGACTACCTCCTTTTTCTCCATGTATTTTCTTCCTTTTTTTTCTTCTCCTATCGAAGAATATTTCTTTAATTCTCTACTCCAATGAGATTTTGAAATTCTCTCTCACTACGATTAGATATATTTTGTAATCCTATACATTCAACAAGATGTTGAATGTACAGCAGCTCATAGAAGTGCTGAAATGGATATGTTTGGATCTACTTTAATTATATTCTTGCTAATTAAAATGGGTATACTGAAACCCAGTAATTTTCTTCCTATAATAAAGAACTGTTCAATTTTGTCTATCTTAGCCAGTCTGTGTATGTGAATTTTACTTACTAGTAACAGCTGTGCTTCTAAATCATCATGACCTCTTTTTAAATAATTACACAAACATAGTATTGTGGAAAAGTAACTCTTATTTTCACTTAGTATTCAATTCAGTGATTTTGTCATGTAACTATTTAAACATTCCAATACTTTCTTTAACAATTTATTTATTTTTTATATTGAATATTCAGGGACCTGAAGGAATCATGGGACTTCTGGGACAAAGAGGTCGTCCAGGAAAAAAGGTAAATTTTTTTTACAACTTTTTATGTTGGTTTTCTTTCTTCTGATGTGCCCAGTGCTCCATAGAATGCGGTGGTCTTTTTGTTTGTACTATATATAAAGTAATAAATATGCACCTGGCTTAAAAGAGGACATTTGTATAAATTAATATTTAATTTCTCTTAGATGTACTTATCACCTTAATTATTTGAAGGCAAATTTTCCACTTTATGGTTTCCAAAAAGATCTTTGCCTTTCCTTCTCCTTTTTGCCAAAAACTGTTTAGTAGACCATAGGCTGGAAAAGAGAGAAAAGGAAAATACTATACCATTTGCTCTATTTAGTAGCAACTTTAGTAAAATGTTTAAGAGAAAGGAACATGACTAGAATTATTTCTGGGTTTGTTATTAATGTGTTTTTCTTGATTGAAAAGGTTAACGACTGATTTTATTTTTCCACATATTAACTAAGAAACAAATTAAGAATGTTTTATTTGCTTCTTTTATATTTTACTTAAAAAGTGATATATTTTTAAAATTTTAGCACATCATAATTAAAAATTTATTTTTATATGGGATCAATAATTCATCTGAGTATTGGTGAAACAGAAATTATTTCCCCATTAACTTCCAATTGTTCTGAATATATTTACTATAACTTCAAATCACAACATATTCTAGTTTCCAAAGTCCAATTTTATCATTTCTGCTAATATACACCTACTTCATCTTTCTCTTAATTTGGGGGCAGTATAAGAGATATTAAAAAATAAAGAAAAATGAATTAAATAAATTTTAGTTGCCATTCTTGCTCATAAATATTGAAGTCTCTTTTTATCATATATAATTTTATGCCAAAATCAACATTATAAGTGGGATAATAGAAATCCTTACAATATCCTGCACCCTTGAGAAAGCCTATAAATTATGGTGAATGCTAAAAATTTTCTGATTGACTATGATTGCAGTTTAGTGTTTCTTTGTGTTTACTTGAATATCAGTAATAGAACAGGTTGGTTCCCATGTACAGAAAATGAATTATATCACTTAATGTTATTTAAGAGCAGCTATATTTTGGTATTAGAGAATGATCGGTCAGCCAAATGGAAAACAGAAGGTAACTAGTTTTCAGAAGTATGTGAGATGATATATAACTGTTACAGATTTTTAAAGGCAAACTTCAAACCAGTGAGTGATCATCCTGAATATATAGAACTGTGCACTAGAGCCTTTTGCATTTAACAGAGCTTTGTGGCACTGAAGTTCTCTGTAGAAAGAGGCTTCTTGTTTTCCCATGATTACAGTAAATATATGAATGCATGCATGCGTACATATATGTATACACATACATAAATTTCAAAATAGAAAACTTGGTTATTTATAAATCATCATAAGTACCAGGTCTCCTTTGCTTGTTTGGCCAAAATTCTTTTAACTTCTTTTTCCAAAATTTCTTTTAATTATATTTTTAAGATAACCTATTTGGTGATGGTATGTTATAATAGCCAGCAAAGTTACTAGTTATAGAATTTTACTTACAGAATATCATCTGGAGTCATTCAGGTATATTATATAGTTAACCTAAGTATAAATTTGATTTTTTCTTACTTTTTTCTTATTAATGACATCCACAGGGTGATAAAGGACAAATAGGGCCCACAGGAGAAATTGGAAGCAGAGGTGCTCCTGGACAAATTGGGGAAAGTGGTCCTAAAGGTGCCAGAGGAACTAGAGGTGCTGTGGTTAGTATTTGATTTGTTTCCAGAATTGAGTTCACTGTGGATGGAAAAGAAATGCATCCATGTCCTTAAAGCTTCGTCCCTTGATTAATTTTACAGAGAAAGCAATAGTTCCATTGAAAATAATCTATCTCCATGGGATGTGGAGAATTGTAAGCATTCCACAGTACTTAAATGGCTTAGTGGTTTCTGGACATGAAAAAGGAAAGGGGAAAAAACTCAAAATGGAAATAAAATATGAAATGAGGTTTAAAAATATCAGATTATAACTCTTAACCTAAGTAGGAAAGTTTAAATGCCTTGCACTTAAAATCAGGATTTAATATCTGCATAAAACTGTGCTGTCATGGTTGACAAATTGCTTTGAAAACTAGGTTTACTTGAAAATAGGTTTTCTTTATATGCTTGTACTCCACGTGCTTATCTAGAGATTATTTTTCTAACCAACTGCGATGTCTCCATAACATCTAATAATACTTAATTTTGAGCATGAACTTTGCACGATGTTAGAAACAAAGGTAACGTGATACTTCTGAACCTATAATATCAAAATTATATTGCTAATATATTTGGACCTGTTCAGAAAGTCACAGCATGAGAGATACAAACATTAAGAGATTATCCAATTTAGTTTTTTCATGTTTCATAAACTTATTTATAAAATGCATGTGTATTTCCTAGTCTCCATTTAAATGTTACAAATGGTAGACTTTTCACCAAGGCCTTCTGGAGAACCCATCTGTTGTCTGAGGAAGGTTTGTCAGAGGCTCATTTTAAGCATTCCATCCCTTACGGTCATCTTACTACTCCAGGTCTTTCTTACTTTCTTTAATTTAAATTACTAATATTTTTTTTGTCTTTGACTTATTCATTCAACAATATTGTATAATGTGAATAATTTTTAATGAACATAAGAACTAATTTACCCAAAGTGTATTGCCTTCAGAGTAGGCTCCTACTTTGGATTTTCTCTAAAAAGAATATTCACTTTTTAAATTTTGACACATGTTCCCGAACTACTTTCCAAATGTGCACTTCACCAAATGTACATTTCTCTCACCAATAGTCATGTTAACTCTTTTGATGTTTGCCAATCTGATAATTGAAAAAAATGTGTCTCATTTTCTTTGTATTTACATTTCCATGATTGCTGCTAAATAATTTGTATTTTTTTCTTTGGAAGTTGCCTGTTTATATGCATGCTTTACATGCTTTTCTATTAGGTTGCCTTTTTCTTATTGATGTGTAATAGCTCCTTATATATTTTAGGAGTTATTAATATATTTTATTAAATATGTTATAAAATATATTACAAATTTATTTCCTTTTCTTTTATTTCCTTTAATATTGTTTATGATATATTTTTTCTGTACAGAAGGTTTTAATTATTACATAGTCAAATTTGTCGGTCTTTTCCTATGTAGTTCTAGGTTTTATTTTATTTGTTAGAAATGTATTCTATACTTAAAGTATATAAAAATATTCATCTCTATCCTTCTTCTAATACTTTTATAGCTTTATTTTTACTCTTAACTCTTTAAAGCATAGTTGTTTGTTTTTGGGTATGATATTAATTATAAAGGACTAATTTTCTTCTTTTCAAATTGATAACCAGTTGTCTCAATACCATTTAATAAACAATCAATTTCCCACTTTTCTGAAATGCTACCCTCACTGTTAACTAAACTCTCAAATATTCTTTCTTTTTTCTATTTTCTTTAATTTTCTCTATTTTCTTCTCTGAATCAGTCTGTTTCTGGGTTAATACCACATTATTTAAATTATTACATTATTACAGTATCTTTTGCAATCTCTTGAACCAAATACTCCATAAATCATTTTTCAGAAGAGGTCAGCTCTTACAATGATTTTCTCTATCATGTAAATTTAAGAATCAGCCTGTCAAGTTCCTCTAATATTGAATCTTTCAGTAGAGAAACACCATATATCTTTATATATACTCAAATCTTAAATATCCTTCAGTAAAACTTTGTTATTTTCTTTATTTCTGTTCTTACACCTTTCTTGTTAGGATTATGTTTAATTTCTTAAGAGTTTTGTTATTTTTAATGTAATCCTTTTTTTTAATTACATCTTATTGGTGCTGTGTAAGAAATCTGTTTATTTTTATATTTTGACTTTATACCCACATTAATTAATTTAGGTGATTCTCGTGAGTTCTTTAGGTAAATAATCATATTGTCTCCCCTCTTTTATTATCCTGACTGATTATATTGATTAGAACTTCTGGTTAGTTAATATTTGGCTAGTCACATACCTATTCTGTGTCTTAATTTACTCATCTTCTACTTGATATGCAAAACAGGAACAATGTGGAAACTTTTTGATTTTATGAAAGGACATTTTTAAAGATCTTTTTGCTTTCTTTAATTGTCTGGACCGTCTTTTCAGTGGTTTAGGGGCATTTACTAATTAGCCTTTAATATGTGTGGTTTCCCCATCTGTAAAATATTAATAATAAGAGAAATCGTAGGGTGATTATTGCACATAAGTTTTCAACCATTTTCATTTTAACAACTTTTACCAGAGCTGAAACAATGTTCCTCAAAGCATCTAAAACTGTCAGTGAGTACAGAGTTCTTCTTGATCCCTTAATGACAATATAAGAAATTATCAGGCTTCACTCTCGAATATTCCGTGATGCACATCTACCACAAACTTAGACAAATACAAACTACATTTCCAAGAATTTGCTAGAAACCTGTAGGATTTTGACCAATGAAAGTATTTCTCTTAACTGATTAAGGTTGTTTATACCAGAAGTAAACCAAAAAGACATTTGTGGGGGGACGGGAGGTGGGGGACTTCCAAAGTTTTTCTTCTTTCAGAAGAAAAATAAGACAAAAGTTAAGGCATTATTTTTTGTTTTCTCATTTCAGACTAGGTACAATTTCATACCTTGAAAAGTCTAAATTTTAAATAATAAGAATACAGCTTTAATGATTTAAACAATTGTCTGTTTTCTTTCTGATATTTACTTTATTTTTCAGGGACATTTAGGATTGATGGGACCTGATGGAGAACCAGGAATTCCTGGATATACAGTAAGCAATTCTACTTATGGAAATAAGAAAGTATATATTTGCATGAAAACATTTATATGAAGATGTTATCCCAAATATACAAATTAAGATGAAATCTCCTTGATAAATCTTTTTAACATATTTAGGCCTCATCTCTCTATAGAGTGAATCCTATTTTTCTTTCAAAATAGTGCTATATCTAATGGCATATCCCTGGTGATATTAAGTGGAACATCTACAAATGATATGGAGAATGTCTACTTACCTGTCCTTTTGTTAGGGTCATCAAGGTCAACCAGGACCTTCTGGATTGCCAGGACCTAAGGGAGAAAAGGTGCGTGTGTGTGTGCGCGCACACGTGTATGCGCACATATTGACTTTCAATCCTAAAGTTAAACATTGAATTCATTTGTTCTTTCTGAAAGTATTCATGGAAACATTTTGAAAGAATAAAAGAAACATTTTTCAACTTGGGAAACATTGCAAATTCTAGAAAAAAACAAATAACAAGAAATGAAAATTTCAGTAAATCATTAAAATGTCTTCCATAGATTGTTTCAAGATTGAGATGAAATAATGTGTTAAAGTATTTTGCAATCTATAAAGCTTTGTAAAAGTAAAATTAATTAGTTATTGAAAGAGATTGTGAGACTCTAGATTGAATGACCACAGTACATTTATAGTAAAATGTTTTATGAGTTAAGAATAACTACAATAGTACTCCTCTTGATTTATAATATTATTGGAACCTGATGCTGAGAAAATTCTTAAGTTGCTCTTTATGTAATTAAAGCAGACTGACACTTTGAAGGAGAATCATACACAAATTACAACTGTATAAAATATCATATGCTAAGTTTTATAGGTAAAAGTTTCTATTTAAAAAGGATAAAATCAGATGGTATATTTCATAACATATTAGAAAATATTAGGCTGCATATTTTAAAAGTCATTTTATGAATTTGTTTTTTTATAAATTATTATCTTCACTATAGGGTTATCCAGGAGAAGATAACACAGTCCTAGGACCACCTGGGCCTCGAGGTGAACCAGTAGGTCTTTTTCTAAAATTATTTTGATGTTTCAAGATGCAATTGTGATAATAGATTCACGACATCAATGACATCTTTTCAGAGTTATATTTGTTTAGTTTTATAATATGATTTTACAGGAAAGTAGTATTTATAGTCATATAATCTAAATTTGAAAACTATAACCAGGGCATATGTAAGTTTAATACAGTGACTTTGTCAGTCAGCTATTGTTGTAAATTAAATAGGTAAAATAAAAGTGTTTAGTTCACAGAAATAAATATAATTGGTTAAATTTTCCATTTTTCACATTATATCATACAGTGTCTACCTTAAGGTTTAAAATTAATAGGTGCAGTTTTTATTTTAGGTTAATTTTCTATCTTAGAAAATTTTGATTTCACAGATCAAAAACAATAGAATTCCTGACTAAGAACAGTAAAGTAGGATTAGCTGTTAGATACTTTTAAAAGATCATTAAATATAATTTTTCCATTTAATGGAATTAAGTGACTGAGTGGTCCTGCTTAAATCTTTTTCAGTCATTCTAACATTAAGTAAAAATGCAAGTTATTTTGATTTCATGAATAACATACTTTACTCATCTGAAAATTTATATTGTTTAATTGGACTTGTTTCTTCAATATTTGGTTACATATTTTTAGAAAAAAAATTCCACACTAACTGTATCATCTGCATTTACAAGTACTTAGACTCAGCTGTGAAACTGATTGTTTTTGCATGTGGTCTCTGTAGGGTCCAATGGGGGAACAAGGAGAGAGAGGAGAGCCTGGAGCAGAGGGATGTAAGGTAATTATTGCAAATTTTACACCTTGATACTAAGTCTGAATAGGGTTCTCTGTGGTTCTGCTCAGTTTAAGTGAAAATAAGCATCATTAAAATTAATATATCTTCTGTTTTTGATTCTGAAAGAATTCTAGCTCTTTGTACGTGTTCCTTCTTCTAGAATTATCTTCGTCTCCTCCCATTGCTGCTTTTTTCTCATCTTTCAAATCTGAAATGTTACTTCCTGAGAGGCCTTCTCTAACTGCCCTTTCTATCCATCAATTTATATCGTATTACTCGGTTTCCTTAATGATATTCGATGCTCTCTGGACTATCTTACCACTTTTTTACACATTTTTTTGTCTATCTTCCCCCACCAAAATGTAAGATCCATGAGAATAAGACTCTTGCTTGTCTTTTTAATCATTAAATCGCCACTTATGAAAACATAGATGTCCTGGTATATAGCAGGAATTCAATAAAGCATTGTCATATGGATGGATGAATGTCATTATGTTCTCAAGCTTTATGTCAATTCTTACCCTCTTCCATTCTTAGAAGGATTTTCTGAGAGCAACTTCATTAGCCAAAATTAAAGTAGGTGTAGAATTTATTCGGTGTCATTTTTATTAGTACAATTGTGATGAAGATGTTCTGTATTCCTGCCTTATATCTCTTCCCTTTCTGTTTACAATGTCAGTTGCTAAACAAAATATGCCAACTTTCTCCTATATTTCTTATCTTATTTCTTTGCTCACAATGTCCTCTACCTACTCATTATATAATCTTCAGTTACATAAATCCTATCTTTTATAATCTACTTCAAACTACCTTTCCCCTGAGCCACTCTAACATCAATCTTTCCCTCTTCTGTATTCTGTATTTATTATTTATAGAATTCATTCAACACAAATATTTTACCATCTTCTGTGGCTAATTTTTTTGCTAATTATTTTTCACATGCAGATGTTTTTGCTCCCCAATTTTGAATATGACTTCTCTCTTTATTGTAGAATGTCTTGTTTTAAGCCCTGTAAATAATAGTATATAACATGTACATAAACATAATTTATTTTTAATGATGAATTGATGAGCTATTTGATCCAACATACCCCTACGTAAAATTTTCGTGATCATACCTGAAATGAAGACTTAGATACCCAGATTGAATGGATGGCTGGTAGGTAGAAAACTATTTTGAGTAAAGTGATTTTCTCAAGCCTGAAATCTGAAAAAACAACTTTTACTTCCTAACATTCTCTTTGAAGCAAATGTTGAAGTGAGCACTAAATGTTTGTGAAATTATTGTGATGACCATCTTCTGTTTCAAATTTATATGTATCTAGAAGTGTTTCCTAATCTAAAGAATCCAGTAGATTTACTTGAAATTAGCTTTTCTTTGGGTTGAGTAACCAACCCACTGCTTCCAGCATAATTTGAGAAGCTTCTTAAACTTCCTTAGCTTTTCCTGTGTATAATTTCTCCACACATTCTCAGGAAAGATAAGATTTTTGGAATATCTTCTTTTAGCCTCCACCAACTACAAAACACTAGGTAGCTGAATCAGCATATTTACTGACAAACAGTTAAGTATTCTACTAAAAGAAGAAGAGTCTTCACCTGTCCAGCAAAAGAAGCACCCCCACCCCATTATTCTGAATAGTCATACGTTCTTCAGAAATCCTTCGTCAGAGGAAAACTTTTCCCTAGGCTCATTATAGAGTCTGTTTCCCCTTCCTCGTTCCACAAATGCTCCTGATGCAGTTTTCAGTTTTGGATGTTTCATCCACTAGTTTGATTCCCCTTTCTTTCTTTTAGTCTATCCTATGGTTTTAGGCTTTGGAGTCACTTTACCATTTGCTGATGGTTCTATTCTAAACACCCATCCTATGCCAGATAACCACACTAACTTTATTACTTAGAAATATTAAAGTCATGAATATACACACTTGTTTCCTGTTAACTTTTTCCAAGCACAAATTTGATTCACATAGGGGAATTATGTTTTATTTAGAGTTAGATTATTCTGTTCCACCCTCAGATTATATTTCTGTTTGCTTTTCTATATGGATATTGTATATACTATCATTTCACTCTAGTAAACTGATGGTTAGCATTATCACCAAGCTTTTTTTATTGTGCTAAAATACACATAATGTAAAATTTTCCACTTCAACCATTTTAAAGTGTAGAATCCAGAGACAGGTAGTACATTTGCAAATGTCGTGCAACCATCACATACAACCTAGTTCCAGAACATTTTCATCCCCTCTAAAAAGAAGCCTCATACCCTTTAAACAGTCACTCTCTTAACATAGGTTAAGATAAATTCATTTGAGGCTTGAGAGAGCCAGAGGACATGGTAGGAATAAGCATATTATACTGTTGACATTCACTTTTTAAAGGTAAGAGCAGACACCCAAGATTAAGTCAGGCTAAACTTGTGTGAGACAAAGTCCTAGAAATACATTGAATAAATTATGATCTATCTCAAACTCCTTTTTACTTTGGTTTGGCAAAGGACATCTAATTTTTTATATATAATAAAATAACAATACTAAATCTTCACTTGGCCTTCACTCCTTAGCATCACACATATATATCCAAACAGCTTATTGGATATCATCCCAGGTACCTCAAACTCAGTATGTCCCAAACCATAATATCATCATCCTCCTCAGGTCTGATGCTCCTTTTTTTATGTCCTCAAGTCAGTGAACAATACCACCAGACATCAAGATGCCCAAGCCAGTAAATGAATCCTTTCTCTCTTCTCTCTCTTTTCTGTTTCCTCTCTCCTCTCCTTTGTCTCTTTCTCTCGTCTCTTGTTATCTCTTAAATTCAGTCGGCGACTTCTTTTGATCTCTTAAATATCTAGCCACTTTGCCTTACTTTAGTTTAGGCTTTCATCATTTTTTGCTTGAATTATTTTAATAGTTTTCCAACTAGATTCCCTATCTACAGTCATAGCCCTCTCAAACCCATTCTCCACTTAACATGTTCTGTCAAATAAATCTCCAGTTATTCCCCTATGCCATTCCCTCTGCCATGTGACTTTCTCTACTGCCTAGAATACTCATTCTTCAAGATTCAGCTTATCATCACTTCCTTTATAAAATTCTCTCCAAGCTCCCTTCAGCCATCCAACTGATCCCACCACCAATATCATTGGGAAGAATTAATAACATCTCATAACCTTTATAATAGGATTTAGTACAACATATTTAGTTTTTACCACAGTAGATTAAAAAAAAAAAAAAAGGTCTTTACCAATACTTATTGGAGTAGAAAAGACCAAGAGAATTATAGTGAAACTCCTAAAAAACACATTCGTTTTTGGTGAGATTTGTGTCCAGACTTTACAAAGCCAAGAGAGACAGTTGGCTTTTCTATGATCATTCTAAAAAGTTCTCTGTAAAACTACACATGAAAGTGGTGGCAAAGCCATAATTGGCCATCATAGTTTTTAGTTTTGTACTTTGCTCATGTGCTCACTCTCACTTCACTCTATAACTCCAGCTTTTCATCAATCACTTCTCTCCTGAGTCCTGTTTTATAAATGACCTATAATAATCATATTTACTTGTACCAAGCTCCCTCTTGATTGACCTGACTGTGTTATTTGCTGACTTTGCTCGTATTTTGCTGGTAAGGGTCACGTGTGATAATGGTTTTCTCTTTAGTTATGGCCATGTGCTATAGAAAGATTTCCAAACTAGCCTTTCTTGCCACTGTTTACTCCCTTAAACAAGATTCATTTCCTTTTAAAATCATTGTCTCACAGAATGCAAACAAGAAGGCTTCAATTGATCTTTCTGTAAAAATAAATATTGTTAGCCTGTGTATGCAATCTGTTTTTCTCCTAGCCTTAGAAAAAGATGAGCCTGATAATTATCTTTCCTAGGACATTCTTTTTCTATAATAAACAGAAAGTAGGAATAAAGGAATCTGAAGTGAAGAAGACAGTAGGGAAGGGGATAAAAGAGGTTACATGCAGAATTCTGTATGCATAACTCTCACCTGACATGACCCTGGATTGTTACTAGTTTCTGTTTACACACTTGGAAAGGGAAATGTGGTGAATCAGCATTCCTTCTTAGAAGAACTAGGATGATGACAGATTGCTGAATGTCAAAGTCATTTGATGTGCCTTGGCATTATACACAGAAACAACTCCTAGTCTTCAACCAAATAAATCTATCAAAACAGCTATAAACTTAGTTTGTAAAAATGGAGAACACAACACACTTCTACAGTGGGCATAGGTGGAAAAGGAAATTTGTTCTCAAACTCTATTCCTTTTGTTATTTACTATCGTAGTATCCTGAGCCTACCATAACAACTTAACCACAAAATGAGTGACTTAAAACAATGTAAATTTACTTTCTCTCAGTTCTAGAAACCAGTAATCAGAAATCAAGATGTCTTTGGGGCCATGCTTTCTCCCTAAGCTCTAGGATAGAGTCTTTCCTTGCCTTTCCCAGTTTCTGATGTCTAACAATGTTCCTTAAGGCAGCATCACTCTGGCCTCTACCTCTGTCTTCACAGGGCCCTCTCCTTTGTTGTTTGTGTCTTTTTCTTTCTCTGTATCTCTTATAAGGAACTTGTCAGTGGATTTAGGCCTGCATGGATAATCCAGGGTAATCTCTTTTTAAGATCATTAACTTAATGATGCCTGCAAAGACCCTTTTTCCAAGTAAAATCACATTCACAGATTATGGAGATTAGGACATAGTCATCTTTTGGTGAGCAACCATTCAACCTACTACATTAATCTACTTGGGAAAATAAAACAAAACTCTGCATTCTTTCTAGTCTCCATAATATCCAGTGGTTATTATGTTCTACATTATCTCCAAGAGAGAATCATAATCTCTCTGATATTTAAATTGAATTTTGAAACATTTTGCTACCATTTTAAGTGATATTACCCTATTCTCTAAGCCACGTGTCTGTTTACTCTAATAATATAATCTTTTCTATTTCTAGGGTCATGTGGGTATACCAGGACCAAGAGGTGCCTCTGGACAACAAGGGCCCCCAGTATGTTTTGAAATCATTCTTTGTAATACTGGCATTTTAAAAAAAAATTAATGTTAATACATTTTAATTGGTCTCTTCTTCATACCTGTTTTCTGTTTTGGTTCCTACTAAAGGGTGAGCCAGGTGACCAGAGTGAACAAGGACTAAAAGGAGAGAGAGGATCTGAAGTAAGTTGAAATTGTTTAAGGCAATTTGAAATCTATCGTTGACTTGAGAAAGCAGGGGTACAAGGAGTTGCTGTTTATCATAACTTAAATGATCATTCATCCTTTCAGAGGAAGGGATCACTGTAGGCTTCTAAACAGGGCATTTATCAGTGATTGTGTTGCAACATGATTATTGGTTATTTGATGTGTTTTGATGGCCATCTAAATTTCCCTTTACCCGCAGTCCACTCTGGCTTTGTAAAAATTGCCTAAGATTGTCCCAAAATAATTAATTGTATCTCCTTGTGGTTTCAAGCAGAAATACCAACAAATATTAAAACCAGCATTGCAGAGTGAAAACACATCAGTCATACCTGTTTAGTTGTTGTAGTAAGGTATCGGCAGAAATAGTTTATGTGACACAGACTCACGATTGGTTTAAAATATTTTTTTACATCAGACAAATCAATTATTTGTTATCAAGCAAACTAAAAATCTGTTAGCTGATTGAATTTAGTCATCTCTTTTCCTGTGTACTGATAGATAGATGGTGCTTCAACTTTATGTAACAACTGACTTTGTAATTTATTCCATCAGTTCATTGCTGCCCTGCTTTTTCATGACATGCTGTTTTTAAATTAAAATGTACTGTATTTTAATAATAAATTAGGTGAGAATATATAAAAAGTAATGAGTTTGAGACCATATTTCTCATAATTTGTTAAGCAATCTTCAGCCATACTTGTGGTTCCCACTTGTGGGGATAAGTAATAAAATTGGGTTGAATCTGATACTATGTTGGTGTTCACTCACTTAGAAGTCATTTTGAATAGTCTTGGCATCTACTTAGAAACTCCCTGTCAAGTTCCTTAGTAAACAAGAACTAACAAATAATAAATAAAAATATCCCATTAAATGCAAGTCTTAACAAGAAAAAAATGCAGAGAAAGAAGGTGGTGTCTCCTTCACTTAGAACTTTTCATGCTCAAGTTGAGAAAAGTGGTGGGGAAAACTGTGAACCTAGAATACTGCTACTGCTTTCATGTATATTGCTTATATTTGCAATAAGTACCCAAGGATGCAAATGTTTTTCCAAAGTTTGATTCTAAATTTTCTAATCTTTTACAACTAGTATTTTCATATTCTCAGTGTTTTCTTTTTCCTTTTTGCAATGTCTCAGGAAGAAGAAATTTTTTGATGTTTGTTAGTTAAAATTATGCCAATGAAAATCAAATATTCTTACTAGACAAGTGAATCTCTAGACAACTGAATCTCAGCTTGCCCTGGCTATCAGAGGTGAAAGGTGCTGAGGGGCCAAAGTTTACACTCTGTATAATACAGAAGAACTAGTTCTTTCCTACTCTGGGCAGTGCTTGCTTACCAAGGTTACATTTTTTTTTTTTAAGCCTCTTAGAACTTAAAATAGTAATAGTTGCTCAAGGATAATCACTAAGTACTGCATGCACACTTAGGGACACCTTCACTGGCCAGGTGGATCTTGTCCAGTTGCTGTCATATTGTTTTTGCGAGGCTTTAAATTTGTTTTTTAGATTTGGAAATGGCCCTTTAAAATCATGTGGACAGCCTGCTTATTTTTCAGATGAAGAAATTCAAATCCCAAAGAGATTATGAGTTGTCGAAGATCACAGAACTAGTTAGCAGCAGAACCAACACTAGAAACTTTATTTCCTGACTCTCATTATCATACAAAAGCCTCTATTACTTTGATATCTGATTAATTTTACTTAACCAACTAATTTACTCATTGGACTCTCTGTCATGAGAATGTGGGTACTATATAGAAAAATTTAGAGCAAGTCAAAACTAACTGCAGAACCACTGCATTTTTTAAAGACTTTTATAATGCAAATGTAGTAAACTGTCTTATAATGGCTTTCAACAACTGACTCAAGCCAAAATCTTACTTACTTCCCAAAACAAAATTCCAGATTTTAGGGAACTGACATTTCTTGGTTTTAAAAAAAAAAAAGTATAATTCTTGCCTAACTCTCTAAATCTGTTTGCGTTTTAAAGCTACCTTCTTTAACAAAGTTAGAACTGGAAAGTATTGAAATAACTGTCTTTCAGCTTTATTTAAATAAAAAACAAACAAGGATTTAGATTGTAGTGGCACATTTAAAAATGTTTGTTATACAAAGAATCAGACTACCTTCTTCAGTATTCTATGAACTGGTACAATCCCAATGAACGGAAAGCTGTTTTAAATGGATATGATTTTGAATGAGCCATTCTGTTTTATAAAACTAGCCAGAAAAAAAAGAGAAAGCACTATTTTTCACACACTCCAAAGACTACATATAAAATTCTTTTGCCTTTCCTATTACAAGAACAGAAAAATTTGTTGATTTATGAGGTACTTATATTTTAAATAAAATGAGTAAGTTAAGTTTGAAAGTAGCATAGAATACTTGTAGCTTTATTATATTTAAATCCTGGGGATTGGTTGCAGAGACTTTTTTTTTTTCCTTTTTATGATACCAACTCACTTAGTCATCTGCCAATACCTTATATGATAACTCATTTTCTTTGTCTTTGTCCACATCTGTAATTTCTAACTGAATAGACCACCTCTGTGTAGGATTAATGTTTAGTAATACTTGGTTCTTAATTTAGTTATGAAGCTACACAGCAACTCCAACATTGATTTTTTTTAATACACAAATTCAAAAAAGTACCAATGTTCTGTACTTTGTTGATTTTTATGTATTTAAAACCTCCATTGGTAAACTATGTTTTTTCTAGATGACATACTTTCTTTTAGTTATGGTGACAGTAATTATAACAAGGAAATCTTTCCTGTATTGAACATATAAAAACAGTTTCATTATTTATTAAACACTTTTTGTGTTCAGTGGATAGATTTTGCCACAATTGTCCTATTACAAGTAACAAAATACACTTTAAAAATAATTTCATAGTCATACTTTTCCTTTAGTATTATTCTGTTGGGAGCTGCTTCCTGTAACCCATTCAAGTCTGAATAACATTCTAGTTTTCATAATGATGAACCCATATATATATAGATTTTGGTGCACGATATTTACCTCTTCTGAAATAATCCCCAAAGTAATGGTCATCTCAAAATGTAATTAATTTGTGATAATATATAAATTTCTTTATTTTATTATTTGAATGTTTAGAATAAAATACATACACGCGTAGCATTTCTGAACCTTAGGCCATAAATTTAGGTAAACTAATGTATAACTTTGTTAATGTTCTTTATAATGGAACTTAACATCTGTCCTGAATGCTCATCCTGCTTGGTGGTAGAAACCTAATTGGTGGAAATCTAATCAATTGACTGCCTTTGACTCCACTCAAATATCCTGAGTTTGATTTAGAGTTTTCCCCATTTACTTTCTTTTCAAGTTTGCAGTTACATTCTGGGTGACAATGGTAGGGAAAGGGGAATGGGAAGTGAGTTTGGTCTTCAGTCATCATCTATTCACATTATCTTTTTGGCCCCCTGTTGCCATCATCCTACCACGTTGGCATCTACCTTGGCCCTCCAGGCAGAAGTTCTTTGATCCATGTTGGCATGTACTGCTGTTTTCTCATCTCAGGGGCAGTCTCTATACATAGGCCTCTCAGGGCCATGCACTACTGTTTTGAGCCACATGAAAGTAACTTTCTGCTGCTCCCCACACCATGCTGGGTGCTTTCAGGACTCAGTCTTTCTCAAATTAATTGGGCTAGACCTCTCATGCAGAGATTTCTACTCTATTGCTGACACTCAGTGCAGTTTATGTGGACTTCTCAATGAGAACGTTAGTCTCTCTAGCCATCAACTCTGTGCCCAAATCCCCAAACTTATCTGGGGGTGTTATTTTTTCTACTCACCTTGAGTCTTGAGGTCAGAGTTGAATAAACAGTTCTTCTCAGAGATACCTGTCAGTATTTAACAGTCTTGCGTCTCTGCTTCTCTTCTTACCTTTCTCCAACTTGAAGATCTTTATATCCCCTTAGGTAGGAAAATTTCTCTTACATTAATATAATTCTTCTAAATCTCTTCTTTATGGCATGAATATTATGACTTGAATCCTTTATAATTTTGATTTCTGATAAAGTTAGATGTTTAATATTTCAAAATTGGGGATGTTGTATTTTAAAAAATAGATTCTTCTGAAACTACTATATTCTCTAACTCACCATGATTTTCAGAGGACTATTTTGAAATTCAGGAATCTAGAACAGATTTTATCACTTTGCATAAAAAGAAATACTACGAAGGAAAAAAACACACTGTTTAACATATTTTAATATTATCATGACTCATGCTATTTAATTAGTGCTATTTAAGATAACTGAAATCAGAATATTTTTTAATAAAACTATTACTTATTTTACTTCTTTATTTTCTTCTGAAAGATATATATTATTATAAGGATCATATGTTCCAGAAATTGTATCTACTTCAGCTAAACCCAAGTCACCAACTACCCTGTTTTCTGATTTCTTTACACTTAGAAAGACTTTACATTAGTGACTTTTTAAGGCAAGTAAAATAATTGGAAGTAGAATCCTTGAGTCATATATCTCCTCATTACCAAATTCTAACAAAGTCGGATATTTATCTCTTATATAAAATGCCCTTTTTCTCTTTGACTAGATAAACTATTTCTTCTTAAAATGTTTAAGCTCATTTTTAGAAGATGTAATATCTTATGAAATTGCTTTGGTATTGTTATCAAATTGAATCTTTAGCACAATTTATCTTCAGATTTGAATAACAACATCCCATTTTGGTGGAATTATTCTGTTTGTGAGAACTTTTGATGACTTCTGAGAAATGTGTGTGGTAATGACAATGTGCTTCTTTTTTTATTTGTGAACTAGGTCACTCTTTTCCACATTTTTCATTTTAAAATAATTTTAGGATATCATCAGAATAATGGCATGATTTGCACGGGTGAAGTTTCTAACTATCTTGGCAGACCAGTTACTGCTGAATCAATTATGATTTAAAACATCTCACACATGGAAAAACAAACAGTTCCATGGGAAATAAATATCTTTTCTTTGATTTGAAAGTATGTTCTTCTCTATGCTTCCAGGTAGCACATTTTAGGCTTGCTGTGTTATGTCTGTTACCACACTGTAAGTGCCTTGTGATCAGGAACTTTGACTTTGCATTCCCAGCACGTAACAAACTCCTGATACATAATACTCAGTAAATGTTTACTGAATTAAATAAGCATTTAGCCACTTTCAATAGGGAGACAAAGGCCTTGCCTCTATGTGGGGACATTTGTTAAATAATCTATTCAGTTCCCCCTTAGAACTCTGATTTAAATTCTTAAATCCTAGAATTTGGAGTTAAATGGAAATTAATAGATTATCTGATCTAATTCTTTCAGTTTCAGTTGAAGAAAATGACTCCCATTCAAAGTTAAATATCAATCCTAGTGATATAAAACTAGTTATTGGCAGTACTTGCTGTAGCATCCAGGTCTCAACGTTTTTTGTTCTGCCTTCGGTTTAATTAAGTTTATTACAATCAGTTGACAACTGTGCTTTACATTTTTAGGGTCCTAAGGGGAAAAAAGGAGCTCCTGGTCCTTCTGGAAAACCTGGGATTCCTGTAAGTAACAAGAGCTTTCATCTTTCTTGTTTTTCTTAATAGAATTGGCAACTTTAGCAAGCAGAAAAGTTTGGGGCCAATTATGACAAGTGTTGGATAAATCAAATTGTCTTCAAAAAAAAAATTTAAACCCATGCTGGAACACAGAGGGAACACAATATGACCATTAGCTCAAAACCAAGCATACTGTTTAAATCTAAGTCTATGCGATTGGAGGATGCTATTTTCTAGTGTTATGGAGCCCTCTCTGTGGACTCATGCTACTCTCTCTGATGGTGAACCACTAAAAAACAGGGAACTTGGAATTATGACTAAATGGTGACAAGGGTCAGAGATCTTCGAGCATGAATAGAAGGATATGAGCTGGATTTTAATTGAAAGACTTGGTCTCATTTTTCTGGTAAATAGAATAGAAAATCTTAGGGAAAAAAAATTAAACACTTTCATCACAGAACAAAAATTAATTTTACCTTAGCCGTCAGTTTCCTCTTCTGTGGCCAGGCAAATATGTATTGACTGGCTTATTAGCAAAAACTTCCTGCTAGTCTCCCCTAGCCAAGGGCTATATACCTGCTTTGGGTGGCCTGGATTGGTTAAAAAAAAATAGACTACATAAACATAAATTATAACACATTCAGATGAGAGATTCCTCCAGATAAAATCCAGTTGCCCAAGATAGAAAGAAAATGTTCAGACCTTTTTTCAGTAATATAATTATCTAATTCAAATGGCTACAAAAAGAGCCATAATTTGTTTCTTTAGAAAATAATACAAGGTTTTGCAGATGGTGTATGACAGCCTATATCTTAAGCAGACAGGTGCATATAGCTGATCTTTTCTCTACAGCTGGATAAAGCATGGGCACAATGAGGAATACCGGAGAATTATACTAAAACTGAAAACATTACACAGAAAATTGCTGATTGCTTTGCATATTTGTTTAGGAAACTTTTAAAAACAGTTACCTCATCTGTTGAATCCAAGTAGTAAACCATTAAAGAATCCAAGAAACAGGAAAATTTATCCTAAGACAGGATGTAAAAATGTAAACATCCCTCTTCATAAATATAAAGGTATTTGTCATTTAATTATCTGTATAGCATCTCTTTATAACCCAGTAATTTTTAATTACCAAGGGATTTCCAGGCCTACCTGGGCCAAAAGGCATGCAAGGATATCATGGAGCAGATGGCATTTCAGGAAACCCTGGAAAAGTTGGCCTACCAGGAAAACAGGGAATTCCTGTGAGTAGATTGAATATCTCTGCTTTTTCTTCTTTACGTATGTGTCTCCTTGCTAAACCATAGATATTTTTTCTATCTTTCTTAGCTTTGACATTGGCTCAGATTAAGCCAATCATTTATTTAATAATAACTATTTTAGAACTGTATTTATGATTTCTAGAGGATGGCAATGGGTATATTCTCTTGGATATTTTATATCTAATAACCCATATTTTTAATAATTTATGCCATTTTTACACATATAAAAAACTTATAGATAAGGACCATAAAGAAGCAAAATTTTAGGGGCTACCCAGCCTAACTCTGTTTTGAGTTCATCAAATGTGTTAAGCCACTTTTGGAACATTTAAGCCTTGACAGTAACTCAATTACCATATCAGAGTCTAACTGAAAACAAATGGCACACTCAAATGGGGCAATTGAGGAGGATTTAATAAACTTACAAAGATGTAAGCAAGGCTAAGGGAAATCAAGAAGGGACCCAAAGGCTAGCAACAATGGGGAGACATTACAACCCCTAGAACTAAAGAGGTAAAGGTAAAAGAACAATGATTAAATTGGGAGAAAGTAGTTTGCATTATAGGAGGGAGCCATTTCACAGGAGTTGAGACTTTCATTAGAAGGATTCAGCCAATCCACTGCAACCCAGCAAATAGAGAGGATCCAGGAGAGCAGAAATTTCAATCTCCTTCTCCCGTTTTCTAATCCTGTGCCAGTATGTCCCACTAGCCAAACTAATCACCAAATAAGGTTGATAATAGGAACAGTCTTCCCTGATGGGGAGAAGTATTTTATTACTCACATGGTTTAGAATTACCAATGTCTGATGATGAAAAGGAATTACTTTAAAAATTACTACTGACAATGCACTCCCTTAAAGCCTGTACCAGGGTGGGCTTCTTCCCATCCACTTCCCCTTTATATATCACTGACCAGCAGCTAGAGTAAGGGAGCCTGCTGGGTCATAGAGCAGGTTGAGAAGGGCAGAGATTGGATCTAGAAAGGCAAACGAAACATCCAGCCAGCTCTGTTTACATTCTCATATATGTATCAGCAGTCTGTGCTAGTCATTAGCAAACTATACCTGGTGAACCAAGTTGGCTTGTTTTTGTATGGCTCATGAGTTAGGAATGGTTTTTACATTTTTAATGGCAGAAAAAATAAAAAGAAGAATGTTTTGTGACACATGATAATTACATGAAATTTAAATTTTAGTATTCATAAATTAATTTTATTGGAACACAGTCATTTGTTTACATATAGCTGCTTTTATACTACAATGACAGAGTTGAGTAGTTGCAGCAGAGACCAATAGCCTGTAAAGTCTAAAATATTTACTCTCTTGCCCTTTTACAGAAACAGTTGGCTGACCTCTGATCTTTTTGTATTATCACACTGTTTTTATTACTGTGGCTTTATAGTATGTCTTCAAATTTAGTAGGGCAAGTCCCCCTTTTTTATACTTCTACCACGTACCTTTGAAATTAAGTATGCCGAGTTTCTTTAAAAAGAAAACAAAACCTTGAATTGTCATTGGGTTTACCTTGAATTTATAGATGTATTTGGGGAAAATTCATATCTTATCATTTTAGTTATCTAAGAGATGAAATATTTATTCTTATTATCTTCTATTGTCCTATAAGAGTTTCTCCATAATAATAATGCCAAAAGCTCGTATAATGCTTAGTATGTGTCAGATACTATATAAGTGTTTGTGTTAACTCATTTAATCTTTACGGTCTTGTAAGATAGATGCAGTTATTATCCTTATTTTATATATGAAGAAACCGAAGTCAATTATACCTCAATTTAAATAAGTAAATAACCAACCAACCAGCCAAGGCACTGATATTGTCACTTTCATAGATATAACTACAAAGGTAGTCTGACACCATATTCTTTGCTCTTATCAATATGCACTATTGCCCCTCAATCAAGGCCTTGTATATTCTGATATTTTATTTTCTAGTTAGTTTTTACTGATTTAAATAAATATTATTAATTTAAGTTATATTCTATATAACTTATTTTATTTATTTCTAATAATTTACTGTTGTGATTCTACTGAGTTTTTAGGTAGATAATATTATCTTCAAATAATGACAGATTCATCTCTTTCCTTTTTCTTTCCACGTAAGTTGGAAGAGACCTTCAATACTATATTAAACAGTAGCAGCAACAGTAGCAGCAAATCCTTCTACTGCTCCAGATCTTAGAAAGAATACACCTAAAATGTCTCTTAAGAATATTTGCCATCTTCATTCTGTACTTTTATTGTCTTGTACTGGCTTTTAGGTTTTTGTTTCTTTTTTTTCTCTCCTCATACTCATTGTATAAACTGAATTTTCTTTCATTCGTTTAAAAGTTGGCCATTCTTTTTTGGTTGATATTCTTGTAGTAGTTCCATTAAACTTAAGAATCAATTATGTATTTATGTAACTATTGATTTATTTAATATATCATTATCGGTATCTTTCTTCTAACAAAGCAAGTACTTATGTGTGCTCTCGTGTCCTTTTGTTTTTATAAACTACTCTTCACCTTTACCATTTTTTTATATTGCCTTGAATTTTTACTTCTAGTTTTTATGCATTTACTTTCTATTTTTATTTGCTTTGTTTTTTTAAGAGAGTAGCAAACTTAATTAAGCTATTTGGTCACTGTTATTTTCAATATCCCTTGTAGAATCTACTGTATTTGTTTCTATTATTATTTGAGTACTTCCTCCAAAAGGTATTTTCAATGTAGGTGTTTGCGAGGCAAACCTTCCAAAGCCTTTTATGCCTACAGATATATTTATTACTCTCTCACATTTCTATGACATATTCGACACTGTACTTGAGTTTCTAGGCAATACAGTAAGGTTCTAGTCAGTGAAATAAAAAGAAATAAAAGCTATCCAGATTGGAGTGGAAGAAATAAAACTATCTTTTTTCACACACAACATGATTATATAGAAAATCCTTCGAAATCTACAAAAAAAAAATAAGTAAATAAACTAGTAAGTAAATTTAGCAAGGTTGCAGGATGCAAGATCAATATACAAAAATGATTTGTATTTCTATATACTAACAATGAACAATGATAAATTCACATTTAAAAAGCAGTACTTACAATAGTGTCAAAATGGGATAATCTGACCCCCAAAATGTGCAAACCTGTGTACTGAAAACTATAAAACATTACTGACAGAAATTAAAGAAGACCTAAATAAGTGGTATATATACTAAATTAATGGATCAGAAGACTCCATACTATATCAGTTTTCCTGTACATTGGCAATATCATAAAACATTAAACATACATCTATTATATGACCCAGACAGCCTATTCTTAGCCAAGAAAAATGAAAGAATATGTCCACATAAAAACTTGTACATGAATATTCATAGCAGCTTTCTTTGTAATAGCCCCAAACTAGAAGCACCCCAAATCTAGCAAAAGGTAAATGGCTAAACAAAGGAGTATAATGAAAAAGAAAAATAGTAGGCAAACATGAGCACATACTGTATGATTCTACTTATATAAAATTCTGGAAATTGTAAACTAATCTGTAATGACAGAAAGCAAATTAGTGGTTTTCTGGAGATGAGAATGTATGTGGGGAAGTGTGGTAAGGATGGCTTACAAAGGGACAAAAGAACATTTTTGGGGGGTGGTGGATGTGTTATCTTGGTTGTGATAATGGTTTCCCAGGTATATTCTTTATGCCAATTTACTTTATATCAATTATACCTTACATAATTTATAATTTTTGTAATTTTATAAGTTTTATATGAGGGAAAGAGATGACACTGAATGGTAAGTAAGAGTTAGTAAATTAGGAATGATAATTGTGGTGGGGAAAGTAGGAAGGAAACATTCTAGGCAGAGACATAGCATATGCAAAGCTGGGAAGAACATAATGTGTTTGAAGAACCAGAACAAGACCAGTTAGGGCTAAAGTTTAGTGAGCAAGATGTAGAGTGATAGAGTTTAATTCTGTTGAGGCATACAAGGGCCACGTCATGGTGGATATTAAAGGACATATTAAGGATATTGCACATTATCTAAAGACATTAAAAACCCATTGATGACCCCATACATGTCCAATTTTACATTTTCAAAGGAGTTCCCCTGGCTCCAGTATGAAAAATAGATTGGAAGAGGGAAAGATTAGATGCAAGAGACTAATAAGACTAATAAAAGTATTTCGGGCTACAGTGTTCATAGTTTGGACTATACTGGTGAACTGGAAGTAGAAAGGAGTGGATAGATTTAGATAGTATTTAGGAGTTAACTTTAACAGGACTTGATATTTGATTATGGAAGGTGAGGGAGAGAGAGAGAGATATCAAGGATAACTTCCTAATTTTTAACTTATGCAAGTTTCTAACTCTATGCACAGTGGTACCCATCACAAAAAAAGCAAACACTGAAAGAGGCCCAAATTTTATGGTCAGGGTTATGACATTCAAGTGGAGATGTTAAGTGAGCAATTAGATATTGTAGGCTAGAGCTCAGGGAGGAGGTTGAATATAAATTTGAGAATCATCAGCATAAAAAAAATGCACTAGGAAGTAGATGAAATACTCAACTGGAATTTTGAAGAGACAGGGTTAAGACAGCCAATAAAGGATGTTGGGGGAACTTAGAGACTATTAACAGTAAGAAACAATTATCACTCTTACACCTGAAAGGTTAAAGGAAAGAAATAATGTCAAGTTCAGAGGCAAGTTGAGATGCAGTTACGGAAAAGGGCACCTCACAGGAGCTATAGTTAAAAGTAACCCAGCCACTGGCAGAATGCCAAAGCCAAGAGAAAATGGAAGAAATAAATGTATTAGCTCTCCTCCCACCTTTCAGTATCCTAGTAATGCATTCCATTGGCCAACCCCTACTGGAAGTCAGAGGACAAGGGAACCCAGGTGATGCAGTCCGTGAAGCTCAGATTCCCAGAACAAATGGCAAGATAGAGAAGGGATTTGGGGAGCAAATGAAGTAAAAAAAACAAACACAAACATTAAGTAAACAATGGAAAGAATGTTTCAGAACTGAGCTGTGAGGAATTCTATCATTTATAAGTCAGGTAAAGGAAGAAAAGAAGACTGCAAAGAAGCCTGAGATGGAGTGGTCATAAAAGATAGGAGAAAAAGGGAGTAATGTCATGGAAACCTAAGAAAGAATATTTCAAGAAGGAGAAAGTCATCAACTATATCTAATAATCTTGAGAGATTGTGTTGAACATTTATTTTGTTTTTGTTTTGACTACTCAGCATCTTAATCCCCTTTTTTATGTTGAGAAATGTTTTATGTTTACTCTCTTTTTGAGTTTTGGTGGGCAACTAACTTCTACTACAGAAGTCAAAAATTCCAGACTCTCGCTTCCCAATCTCTCTGTGAAGTAAGGATGTTGGGCCCATGACCTAAGCCTAAGCAATTAGTTATATTCACCTGGGCCTTCAAATGGAGAGTTAGTGGTACAAAGAAGCAGGGATGGTAGAGGTCCTGTTCTGGTGGCAGTGGCAGTAAAATCAGTAGCACTCAGTTTCCAGAGGTTGATTACTGTCAATATCCCGCACCTGGGCTGGTGCCCACTGCTGTATCCAAATTTGGGTTTCCTAACCTCCCTTTAGCTCTATCCATTTTTCAAACTTGTTCCTCCAGATTTATCTGTGATTAATGAGCTACTCAATGTCTTTTCAGTAAATTTTCTACTTAAATTATCCCAGATTTGTTTCTGGTGTTTGCAGATAAGGACTCTGACTAATATAGAAAGCTAATAATATGAAATTATGACCATCGTATTGTAGTTTATGGAGGTCATTGGTAACTTTAGCAAATAACTGATTTGATTAGTGAAGGTAGAAACAGGATTGGAGTGCTTGAAGAGAAATCAAGGAAAGAATCAAAATGTGCAGAAAATTCAATGGAGAAATTTGGTTCTGAAGGAGAAAGTAGTACAATAACTAGAGAAGGAACTGTGATTCCTGTAGAAATTATTTTTAAATGAGAGAACTTCAGCCATATTTAAATACTGGAAGGACCTAGTAGAGTTGGAGAGGTTTTAAACATAATCAAAGGAAAGGAGAATCTGAATATGAATTGGTCAGACAACAAAACCTGCATATTCTAGCTCCATTTCGTAGGTTCTACTTCTACTTGGGGTTCATTATTTAAAAACAGATTCTGAGCTACATGTCCCTTTACATATGGCTAATATAAAAAAAATCTCATTGAATTTCATGATGAAATAAATTGAAATGAATTATAGTAATGTCGAATACCTCTAAGGGCCATGAAAATGAATGGTATCTGGTATTGCCATTAGTAAGCAATTGGGTATCAGATCATAAATCATCAACTTCTACTTTTTAGCATTTTGAAAGAATCAGTTAGAAAAATTTTACATGCATACTTAGAATAACAGGATGTCATAAGTATTGAAGTGTTTTGTATTCATGAAAATAAAAACAAAATAACTTTTTCTTAAGGAATTCCCATTTTAACCTCAAAGTTTACACATGCTATTGGTATTTATGAATATAGAAATACTTTCTATAAATATTTCTGCTTCCTGTAGAATATTGCTGTGAAAGTAAAATGATAATACTTTGTAAGGAACTAGTCTGTTCAATGAAAATAGGTAGCAGTGGCTAAACTGGTCTTTAGGAAAAGTGATTTCTAAGATAATTACTTCTAAAACCTACTATGTTAAAGAAAAATGACAAGAGACATTAATACAGTCTCTAAATATTAGCAAATTCCCTCGGATATTTTAACAAAGGATAAAGACATCTTCCCACTGGTCTTTTTTTTTTTTTTTTTATCATGGCACCATTGGGTTTTTTGGCTTACCTTTAAAGACTGCTGGAATTTTCCACTGAGAAAAATATTTATTCTAGGATTTCTAGCATTATGCAACTGCCTGATTTTCCTAAACAAACAAAAAAAGTTCTTCGTGTTTTTTTTTGATGTGGCCAAGGAGTTTAAAGAATTCCTGGCATATTTACTCTGTGTTTCAATGTTTTTTTAAGGTCACATGACTATATGATATACTGAAGGACAGTATTGGGGAGGCTCACAGTTGCCTATGTGAATTTTCTTCTGTACAAATGAGTGTTTTGAGACTAGTCAACTTAGCACATCTGCAGTAAATGAGTCTACATGCTGTTTTCATTGAGTTGGACTTCTGTACAAGCATAGTGCCTCAATCATTTATGAAAAAGGAAAACAACTTATCCCTGCAAAGATCATAAATCCACTTGTCATCAAAATGAAGGCATACCAGTCTTTTTATTTTTTATTGCTGCAACTAGTAAAATTGGTTATTGGGAAGGAGAGAAAGAAACAAAACTAACAATTTGATTTAGGACAAATCAAGTCCTTTCAATCTTGACTTTGCAGTTTGTCAGGTGAACATAGACTTAAGTGTTGTCCAAAATGAGATGCTTGTCCTAAAAGAACATTGAAAGTTTTGTTTTCCACTTGTGGTTTGTGTTCAGTATAAGAAGGAAAAACACACTTCATCAGCCCACTCATAATCCAAGTGTAGAGTAGCAGGATCACCTTGGGAGGTTCTATTTGAAACATCAGCAGCCCTGCCACCTGTCTGGGCTGTGTGTTCTCTAGTCTGTGAGCTAGTCACACTAAAGAAACTTATGTTTCTAAGAAGATACATTTCTTTCTCGCAGTATTTTGAAAAAAGAAACATTCCTGCATTGACCATACCTCCATTCAACAAATCCTGTCAACTCTTGATCAGCAAGGGGTTGATTATCCAGTTATGGCTAATCCTGATTACTACTTTTTCCCTCTTCTTACCCCTGCTGTTTGTTTTGGCCCATTTTCTATTCATAAGGAACTCTTTCAAAGTAGATGAAACTTAGTCAATTTTGCTGATTAGCAACCAAATGAAATATTTGCTAAAGGATTAACTTTCCTAGTTGAATCTTCAAGGACTCCCAATACAATCAAGTTCCTACTCTTTGTGGAATGTTGTTCCTTCATGATCTGGCCATTGTTTACATATCCAGTCTTATATTCTACTCTTCTCATGTGCATTTCAGCTATAATAAGAGCTAACAATTATTAAATGCTTACTGTATGTCAGACAGGTGCTGAATATGTATAAAATTAATATTCTGCCCTTCTCTCTAACCTTAGGATGAATAACTTTTTGATCTTTCAAGACTAAATTGAACTGTTACTTCCTTTCAGGCACTCTTCCTTACTCTACAGTCAGAGTGAAGCATGTCTGCTGTGAACTTCTGTACACTCTGTACACTGCTTCCACAGAGCATGGATCATATGGTTGCTAATTACTTATCTTCACGTCTTTCTCTCCCAAGAGATTGTAAACTCCTGTAGAATTGAGATTGTGTTTTATTTATCTCTGTATCTCTAGACCTAGCACAGTGTCAAGCCCATAGAAGAAGCTCAGTAAATATTTGAAGAATGAATGTTCTTGTGTATAACTATGATTTGGGGGACCTGATTTTAAAATTAAGATGTGTTAGCTACTTAACATCTTAAGCATCGTCTATAAAATGAGTACAATAATACCTGATTCATAAGGTTTTTGTGAAATTTTTAGTATACTGCATGGACTTACTGAGTTACTATCTTTTAATCATATTAAATATTGATGATTAAGCTAACATTTAGTCATTCAACAAATATTCCTTATATAACAGTGAACAAGATTGGCAAAGAACTGCCCTCATGAAACATACATGGAACAGCAAAAAATTGCTGACATTTGACTCTTTTTGACCCCCCCTAAAAAAGTCACTATTTAATATGGATCAACCAAATAATTAGATAAGAATCTATAAATAAATAAATTAGTTAATTCCAAATTGTGGTTAGTTCTGTGAATATAATTGATAGAGTTTTGAGATAGAGCATAATGAGAAACAGATTATAGATGAAGCAGGCTATGGAGGCCTCACTGAGAAGATTATACTTCATCTGAAGACTAAAGGTAAGACTGAGCCAGGGAAGAAATGCCATAGGAAGAGCCGAAATGAAAAAAACCTGCAGTCAGAAAGAGTTTGACATATTCACAGGATTAACGGAGGATCGAATAAGATAGTATGGATAGATTTGGGGTTTTTTTTGAAATAGAGTATGGACATTTCGTTTTCCAGAGTGATGTGAGCCTAGACATGTCTAAAAACCAAAGTATAGATGAAATATCCTTTCAGTCCCCGTTAGTCCTGTGATTATGGATTGAGACCTGGGTAAAGGAGATGTCATACAATACACTCATTTTGTCCAGTATTATAGTGGCATTTGCAGTGTCCTTATTGCAGGGTTGATAAACAACCAGTTGTTCTAATAGAAATGTGTAAATAATTTCTATGAGGTAATATAATGTTGAAATGCCTATATTCATTAAGGCTGAACAAGAGTTAGTTTTGTATACTCCTGGAAACAGACCTAAGTCAAGCAAACCTATCTTTACTACCTTAAGACTTGCCTTGACTCTGCTCTGTGTTCCATAAGCTTTAATATGTTTAGAGATTCAAAACTAAAGTTACCTCCTAACTTTAGTATACAGTGCATTTATAAATCTTATTTCTAGCATTTGGCCACATTACTTATGATTGGCACTGCAGGAAAAGTTATAAATGCTACCTTATTTATATATAATGTAGCCTTGCATATAATCACCTAATAATTACTATCCCACACATTTTTAAACAGCCGGTTCTTTCCTAGGAGGGATATATTTAGTAAACCAAATAAAATGAGAAATTCCTACTTAAACAGAAGTGTTTTTAGTAGCTTGGAGTAAAGGAAGCAAAGTATTACTTTTATAACTCATTGGTTTGCTTGCTTAACCAAAAATGCGGTATATATGTTGCGTAATGTAAAAAAAAAAAAAAAACTTCAGGGCATCATAGTCATTTTTTTGTACTGTACAAGGTAAATTAATTTTAATTGCTATATTCTCACACAGTAAATAACTAGACCAACATGATGCTGTGAGCACAGAGAGTACTTGGCAGCAGGGAAAGGAAACAACAATTTTCCTAGTAGTTTTCAAGGGTAGTATTTAAAAGAAAAACATCAACTAATTTGAAGCTCAGTGTAATTTTAAATTTATCATTCTGTTTAAAAATCAATCGAATTAACATTAAAAATACTTATCATTTTACTCAACATAATTTTCCTCTGCTAATTTTCTTTAAAATATGAGTTTATATTGTTGCCTGTATTAAACAATTTTTTTCTTCTTAATACACTAGTTTCAATCCTAATGAGAATAAGGCAGCTAAACTAAAGGGCCTGTGAAATAACAAACATGGTGACATTCTCTTTGCTATGTTCTACTATTATATTTAAATGAGTCTTCATTGTTCCAAAATCTGTCTCTGTGTCTGTCTTCTATATGTGTACATGTCACCCCATATTCCTTCCCAGATATTTCCATTGAGTTCCAGAATAAAGGCAGATTTATTCTTAAATTATTCCCTCTTTCTCCATAGAGAAATCAAAATAAAGGCAACTCCATTTCCTTCCTTAACTGACAACCGATTAAATAAAACAATTGAGCCATACTGCCATTTTAGTTTCTGATCCATAGAAGACAATCAATAAAAGTAACGTTTGTTGTTGATGCTGTTGTTGTCGTTGATGATGTTGTTATTGTCATTGTCATTACTGAGCCAAGTGTATGTTTTCTTAGAATCCCAAGCCTTAAGCAGCCATCAGTTTCAGTCTTGTCAAAATTGACACTTTCCTGCAGAGTTCAAAACTAATTTACGGGTACAAATTTACAACCAGTTGATAAATAAGTTCTGGAGATCTAAAAAACAACATAGTAGTTATAGTCAACAATACTGAATTATAAACTTCAAAGACGTTCAGAGACTAAATCTTAACTGTTCTCAACACAAAAAAGAAATAATAAATAATGTAACATGATAAAGATATTAGCTAGCACTACTGTAGTAATCATATTGCAATATATAAATGTATTAAACTAACACATTATAAACATAAACTTACACAATATTATATGTAAATTAAAAACAACAACAACAACAATTTAAGCAGGCAGTTTGGCTCCTATCCGAGGATAATGAAACCTCCAGCCATGACATGTCATGTACTCTTATCATTCTATTAACTTTTTTAAGACTTGGATAAACTGATGATTGGTTTCAGAATTTCTGAACAAATTAGTAGTAACTGTGATTTTATTTATATTTTAAAATTTGCATGACCTACCCTTTGCTGACGGGTTTTAGTCAAATAATTTTTAAAACATTAGAAAGAATGCCTAGGGATTAACATCTGTTTCTCTTGAAAGCAATTACTCATCCATCTGTGTATTCATAATAAAAAATGTTTGTTCTCTACTTGTATGAAACATTATTTGGAACTTTGTACAGAACACTCTGCTACTGTCCTCAAATTTCTCTCTAAGAAACCAACATGAATAGTGAATGACTTGGAGCATGTTCATTGTGCTATATTAATTGTCTGATAACACTGTAAGTAAAATAGTTTCTAGTATACAGTTAATCTTAAAGACTAGTCTTATGGTCCTTATAATTCTCAACTAAAAATACCTTTTGACTTCAGGAGTGTTCAACAGTATCTGAATGTCAATTGTCCATGTATCACATGAAAGATGTTTTTTTCTGTTAGAGAATAAAGGTCTCAAAAATTGCCTAAAGTTACAAGTAAAGTGAGATGAAGTGGTACTATTTTAGAATTCTGGAATGTTGAGGTATCCTAAAATTATCTAGCATAATCTGTCATGTGCTATATGTCCTCTCCCTATGGCATCAAATACATCTATAATATATCCAGGGATAGGATACTCACAGCCTTGCAAGACAGCCCACTATATGTGTGTGCACATATATATGTGTGTGTGTACATATATGTGTGTGCATGTGTATTTACACTGATCTACATTCTGTTACTTAACTTTCCACATAGTATAAATCTGGAGCTACTTTTATGGTCTAAGTCTATTTGTATTGTTCCTTGCTTACATGCCCTTCTTTCCACATTTTATATATGATCTTTTACAAGCTGCTTTCTCTGCAAGCCATTGGTTTCCTTAGTTCTTTCACCTGTTTTTGTTTTTATTGAAGAGAGTGCTATTTATCAGAATTTTGATTTTAAAACTTGCCTTTTCCAAAAAGTCATATTCCTGTTAGAAACCAGGCCACTGATATAGCACCTATGTCTTTTCTAATCATTTTTGAAATTTTATATCCCAAAATCTCAGATGACTATGACTGGATTTGCATTCATTTTCATTGATAGGCTCTAAAATGGCACCATCTCTTGACTCTGGGGTTCTCATCATTCATATGGAAAGTACACTGCCAGATAATATATTCCTAAGATATGAACCAAGATGCTCACAGACCAAATTAAATAAATCAATGTAAAACACATAATAAGAAGCAAGATGAAAGAAATAGAGTAGGTTAATGTATTTAGAATAAGGTGCAAGAACACACCACTCTAATTCTAAATCCTAAATCCACAATGTGGATTTTTTCTCCCTTAGCTCCAGTGATTTTTTTTCCTTGTTTTTCTTTCTTTTTTTTTAATTAAAATTATTGGGGGTGACATTGGTTAATAAAATCAAATAGGTTTCAAGTGTACACATCAACAATATGTTTTATATATATTGCATTGTGTGTTCACCACCCAAAGTTAGATTTTCTTCCATCACCAATATTTGACCCCTTTTACCCTTTCTACCTCCCCCCACCCCTTCCCTCTGGTAACCACTAATCCACTGTCCATGTCCATGAGTCTCTGTTTGTTTGTCATGTTACTTTCAGTTTTATGTCTCACATATGAGTGAAATTATATGGTCCTCAATTTTTTCTGTCTGACTTATTTCACATAGCATGATAATCTCAAGATCCATCCATGTTGTCTCAAATGGCAGCAGTATTTCATCTTTTCTTATGGCTGAGTAATATTCCATTACCTATATGTCCCATGTCTTCTTTATCCAATCATCTATTAATGGACACTTCTGTTGTTTCCATGTCTTGGTCACTATGAATAATGCTGCTATGAACATTGGGGTGCATATATCTTTGTGGATAAATCTTTTCAAGTTTTGGGGGTAAATAACCAGAAGTGGGATTGCTGAGTCACATGATAATCCTATTCTTAGTTTTGTGAGAAACCTCCATACTATTTTCCATAGTGGCTGTACCAATTTATGTTCCCAGCAGCAGTGTAGGCAGGTTCCTTTTCCCCCACAACTTCTCCAACACTTGTTATTATTATTTGTCCTGTTAATAATAGTAATTCTAACAGATGTGAGATAGTATCTCATTGTGGTTTTGATTCGCATTTATCTAACAGCTAGTAAAGTTGAGCCTCTTTTCATATGTGTTGGTCATTTGTATGTTTTCTTGAGAGAAGTGCCTGTTCAGGTCCTCCGCCCATTTTTTAATCAAATTTTTTTTTACTGTTGAGTTGTATGAGTTTTTTATATATTTTCGAAATTAGGCCCTTATCGGAGGTGTTGTCTGCAAATATACTCTCCCATTCAGATGGTCGACTCTTTCCCTTGTTGATGGTTTCTTTTGTTGTACAGAGCTTTTTAGTTTGATATAGTCCTATTCATTTGTTTTTGCTTTTACTTCCCTCGCCTTTGAGGTTAAATTCATAAAACCCTCTCTAAATCCAAGATTCATGAGTTTAGTACCTATGTTTTCTTCTCTGCCCCAGCGTGGATTTTTGACTTCTTTCTCTCTCTCTTTCCCTCCCTCCCTCCCTTCCTTCCTTCCTTCCTTCCTGCCTTCCTTCCTTCCTTCCTTCCTTCCTTCCTTCCTTCCAGTCTCTGTCTCTCTCTCTCCCTCTCCCTCCCTCCCTCCCTTCCTCCCTTTCCCCTTCCCTCTCTCCCTCCTCTCTTTTATTCCTCCTCCCTTCCTCCCTCCATCTGTAAGGACTTTGATGTCATAATGGTTCCTTACAAATAGAAGAGCTATTTATACAGAGAAATAGTAAGAGATAAAATAGTCATTGTAGATTGGAACAAAAAAAAATTTAAAGGTCATGCTAAGGAATGTGAACCTATATCCTATAGATCAGGGATCCCCAACTCCCAGGCTGCAAACTGGTGTTGGTCTGTGGCCTGTTAGGAACCAAGTCACACAGCAGGAGGTGAGTGGCAAGCAAGCAAGCGAAGTTTCATCTGTATTTGCAGCCGCTCCCCAGTGCCAGCATCACCACCGCAGCTCTACCTCATATCATTAGGCATTAGGTTCTCATAGGAGCACCAGTCCATGGTGCCAAAAAGGTTGGGGACCATTACTATAGGTGATAGATTTCTCCTTGTAAGCACTTAGTGATATAAAATACATGCTATTCATTATTTTAGTGAGTTTTGTGGTCATGAAGAAAGAAAATCTATTTAGAAAAGGTAATTTTAAAAATATATTGAATTCTTTTTTACCACAGTTAAAGAATAAAAAGATATCTGATGATATAGTGTAGAGGAAATAGTATGGGGCGGATGGGGGGGATGCTTTAGTATTAAATTCAAAATTGGCTTTATCTTTTAAATCCTATTTTCATAACCAAGCCTTCTACAGAAATGACTCTAGCCTATCTTGAGCAGATCATCTCTCCTACCACATTTATAACTTTAAGGGCAATATCTTTATCTTATAATCCACCCTACCTTCTCAGTATTTTCTTTTTCCAATTAGCATCAAAGATAACTTCCCCCACAGAACTTCTATATTATTTACTTTATATCTCTCTTCTTATATAGCAATTTTTTTATATTTCTGCCTTAATTATAATTATTTATATATTACATTCTATCTTTTTCACTTAATTTTAAACTTCTTGAAAACAAAAACTGTATTTGTATTACCCACAGGGCTTCCCATGGTAAACTTCCATACACATAGATGATATTCAACAAATATTTATAGAATGCACAAAAGAACAATTGCATAACCCAATTTAGTATCCCAAGAATCAAGTCAGAAAGTAGCAGTTATCTCTTAGAAGAGGAGTCAGCAAAATTATTCTGTAAATATTAGTAACTATTTTTCTCTTTCCAGGGCAAAAAGCAAACTCAATGATATTACTTAAGAATTTATGTAGCAAGAGAGAAAGTAATTATTATAAATTAGTATAATCTGTTGTAATACAAGCCTACTGAGAAAAAAAAAATAGAATTCTTTTGGAGTGGGATAAGATTTAGCTTATTACAGTTTCCAATCATCAGAATTTTCTTTTCATCTGGTAATTCCGACCTGTAATGAGATTTTGCATATTTTACAAATTTAATCTTTGGAAATTTTGTTCACATAGATAGATAGAGCCAAATACTGGAATTCATAAACATGTAATTTTAATTGAAAATATTTACTGCTTTCAAGGGATTTATAAACTTCTATTAGATCTTTTCTTGATATTTGGCTTCTAGCATATATATTTACATTGTAGATTATTCGTTTCCTATTGAAGGTTAGGTGGAAACTCTTCAATTGCACAGTTAAATGAATTTTGAAATATAGAAATTTCTTGCATCTAGGTCTAAAAAATGTTGCCGAAATGTTTGAGCTCAGAAAAATCTACCCACTGCAAATTTGTGTGGAAATGGAGGTCTCACTTTTTGTTTTAATTTTTGACAACACAGGAAGTATATAAATTTAGTTGACATTACTTGTGATTCACACATTAGTTTTCACAAAATGACTTTACTACAGTATGTTTCACATGTAAGCATTGTCTTGCCTTGCAATTTTAGGTTGCATTCATTATTAAATATTATAAAGTCTGCAGCAAAATCTAATTTCTAAAGCAGTTTTTCATTCAATAATAAAGGTCAAGGATGATTTTTCTCATTCAAAAAAATTTCAATCTCAGTCTCAAAAATATCTCAATTAAATTTTCTCCCTGGTAAGCCATAAAACTACTACATTATAGTCAGGATATTCAGTTTCTATTTTGACAAAAAAATTCACAGAGCTAATGAATATTAAATTTACGAGAGTCAGTAGAGTTCACTGTTGACTCTACTGGTTTAATAACACATGCTAGATTCACATGTTTTCCTCATGGTAAACACCTTACATTTTCACAAGTTTTGTAAATTTGTCCAATGAGTCTTTTTTTGGTTCGTTGCTATCAGTTTTATAAGACCTTAACAGATTTCACTTCAGGTTGTACTATTTAGTGTTTTTAACTTCTTCAAAAATATTCTAACCTATATTCTTCACAAAATATCCATACAGGTTAATTCTTCATCACTTGGTACTCAGATTAACAACTGAATAGTATACAGCAGCCCCGCCTTTATCCATGGTTTCACTTTCTGTTATCCACAGTCAACTGCAGTCCAAAAATATCAAATGGAAAATTTGAGAAATAAACAATTTTAAGTTTTAAATTGCATGCCATTCTGAGTATTGTGATGAAATCTCACACTATCTGTTCCATCCCATCCAGTACATGAATCATCTTCGTGTCCAGTGTCTCCTCACTATATACCCACCCATCGGTCACTCGGTAGCTATCTCAGTTATCAGATTGGCTGTTGATTATGGTAGTGCTTGTGTTCAAGTAACCCTTATTTTCCTTAACAATAGTTCCAAAGCACAAGAATAGTGATGTGGCAATTTGGATATGCCAAAGAGAAGCTATAAAATGCTTCTTTTAAAAAGTGAGAAGGCGAGTACGGTACAATAAGATATTTTGAAACAACATTCACATAATTTTTATTATACTACGTTGCTATAATTGTTCTATTTTTGATTATTGTTGTTAATCTCTTACTGTGCCTAATTTATAAATTAAACTTCATCATAGGTATGTATGTATAGGAGAAAACATACTATATATAGGGTTCAGTACTATCTGTGGTTTCAGGTATCCACTTGGTGTATTAGAATGAATCCCCCTTGGAAAAGGGGAAACTACTTATTGAAACCTTTCGATTCATCAAGAGGCAAGGAAAACCACTCAAAAACATTTTCCTTTTTTTAAATTGACTATTAATGCTGCTCTGATGTCCTCAACATTTTAAGCAACTGTTCTTGCCAATAGGCTAACAATCTTAAACAGGTTTATTTTTGCTGCACATTTTAATTAAGTCACTATCAATAAATGACTTTTCTTGCTGGGCTAAGAAATGTACCACTTAGAAACTCACATCAGTTGCAACTCCATTTTCACCTTTTTGTGAAGAAATTCTGTTGTGATAAAATACTTAATTTTAAATGTCCTAATTTTTCTAATTGTCACATTCCTGTGACATGAGAATATTGTGTCAAATGTTTGAACTGATAACATTGACATATATTGTATTTTCTTTTTTAGCATAGCTCTAGTGTCATTGCAGAATAAACACAAAGCTTTGACATCTAATTTGATAAGAAGATAATCTGCATTTCACTGCGCTTTAAAAACACAGCATTCCAAGTCTACTTTTTTGTTGTTGTTGTTGTTGCTTTGACATGACCAATATGCACTGGTACTAAAATAAATAAAATAAAATGTCACAGTAAGTCAGCATATGTTCTACCTGAAACACTGTCAAGTTATATCTTTATCACTGCAATTTGCAGTGCAGCAAGCAGCAGTTCAAAGCGGTAAGTGCCATATACAGTCTCTGCCACAACTATCATCTCTGCCTTGGGTGCAAAATGTTCATATATGACCCATAAGTGAAATAACATGGCTGTGTTCCAATAAAACTGATATTACAATTTCATATAATTTTTACGCCTTGAAATATTCTTCTTTTGATTTTTTTCAAAACATAGAAATGTAAAAACTATTCTCAGCTCATGAGCTCTACAAAAATGGGTAATGGATTGGATTTTGGCTTGTAAATCATAGTTTTCCAATCTTATTTTAGGATTTGACTTTGAGGAAATACTTGCTTGCTTATTCAACTTTATTGCCAATGAAATTGTTTGTAGTAAATGTTCTAGAATCATGTGTGATTCAGAAATAGATTATTCCTCCTTTTTATTGAGATATAATTGACATATAACATTATATTAGTTTCAGGTATACAGCATAATGATTCAATTTATGTATATTTTGAGAAATGAGCACCAGAATAAGTTTAGTTGACATCCATCAGAATATTATTCCTTTTAAGGAGACATTAATTAGTTATTAGAGTTGTCATGTACACCAGAATATAATACAAAAAGTTAGAATACAACAAACATACTTCACACATAGTCTACTTAAGTCAATAAGTACTGGTATATTTTGTACTGCCTCAATATTTTCATTTTAAAAACCCAAGATTATTAATTTAACTATAATTAGAGATTTTAGGTGAAATGAAACATTATTTAAGCATTTCACTTATTTGGGAAAGAAGCCCAGGATAACTCCCAAACCTGGCCAGTGTGTCAACAACAGCCTTTCAAAACACCAACCCCTCCTACATTTATTGAGTCCTCAGAATGGATTTTTAGGAACTGCCTCAGTTTTCATTTCTTATCTATGTTATTTAGGGCATCAGAGGCAGCCCAGGAAAAACAGGAGTGGCTGGGTCTCCAGGTCCTCAAGGAGCAAAGGGTTCATCAGGCCTGCCAGGAAGCCCAGGAACACTAGGCCCAAAGGTACTTTAATATTTTGTTCTGATAGATGAGCAGTATTATTATTTAGCTAATGATAGAAACACATTAGGAGGAAAGGAAAGTATATGGCCTTAAGATATCCATCTCCCATGATAGCTACAGTACATGTTATTTGCCAAAACAACTTGTTAACCTAGAACTGGTGATGCTTTGAAAAATGCTCTTTGACTCATTTTTATTTTTCTTCCTTCTCCGTCATCCATCTTTTCCTCTAAAGCAGGAAAATTTTATTTACTTCCAAGTACCTACTTTCTCAAGTATACTTTCTGTGCCTCTAAGTCTGAACATAACCAACAAGTTAATAAATCTGATGAGTACAGATTATTTCTTAGAGCCAGAGTGATTGATAGTAATCAAATCTTGCATTAACATTCATTGCATAGAGTATTGTCACGTCAGCAGGCTTTCCAAACAAACCTCTCTTAGAATTATCTCAATGCAGAATTGACCCAGACAACAAAGACCATTAGTCCAGGGCTGAAAGCTGTTTCATAAAAACCTAGGATTATAACACTGGCACCCTCATTATTATTCGCTCTGAATTTGGTTTTCACAGTTACACTTCTAAAGAATTTTCGGATATTCTGACTCACAGAGGTAAACTGAAAATGATGACCAAGTTACTTACTGTTTACAATTTGAGCCTTCTGTTAATGTTTATACCATGAGTATTTCTATTTTCAAGGTGACTGAGCAAATGTTAAAACTAGGAAGAGAATTAAGAGAGATCCCTTCCTCTTATTGGTGAATCTGCAATAAAAAGAATCCTCTTTTGTCAAGTCCCAAAGCTGTATCTTTTCTCAAGACAGAAATGATAATTTGCTAATCTTAAAGACTTTGGTCAAAGTCTACCAAGCATTATGTTTCCATTAACATACCTCTAAACTCCATCTGATTCCTGAGTTTATTTTTAGAAATGGCGTGAAAGATGTTGCTACTCTCATTTCAAAAAATAAATTAAATAAATAAATAAATAAATATACTTGACTTTTAAAAATAAAATAATGGTGATTAAATATATCTTTACAGTGAAATTTTAGGGGCTAAAGAAGGCTTCTATCAAAGGGCTTATACCTTAGGAAAGGGATAATGGACATTTAATGATAGAATCGAAAAGATAATTGTGGCAAGCACTAAGGTTTACATTTCAGGAGACTGCTTTGTTTCTGGTGTCAGGTAGCCGATATCTCTGTATGATAAAGAAAACACAGCAAAATAATATCAATTCAAATAAAATACAAGTTTCATCACATATAAACACACACACCAAACCTTCACCATCCTCTCTGTAACCCCAATATTTTCCTCCTAGTTTTGTAGGTGCCCCTTTCCTTCCTCTTTCCACACTTAGGACTGCAGTCTCTGGAATTTTCTTTCCCACTGCCACACTTCTTGTTTATTATAATCAAATGTTACTTATGTGGAAAATATTGGTGAGGAGAATCATCATGCAGAATTTGATTCCGCAGTGCCTTGTACTATGGCTAAGGATGAACCAATTTAAAAGCCAATATGTTCAAAAGTCAAGATCATTTTTCTCATCCTGTCCATAGGGTGAACAGGGGCTACCTGGTCAACCTGGAATTCAAGGTAAAAGAGGTCACCGGGGAGCACAAGGTGATCAAGGACCATGTGGAGAGCCCGGCCTGAAAGGGCAGCCTGTATGTGCCAACTCAGACATTCACTAAACACTTACTTTATAGAGGAGGCCACCATTCACAATAATGATTTTTGTGTCTATTCACATTGCAGGGAGAACATGGTGTTCACGGTTTGACAGGTTTCCAAGGATTCCCAGGTCCCAAAGTATGTTTACATAATTTGCTGCTAGTCTTCTAGCTATCTAGAAAGAAAAAGATGTTGAAATACCAATATTTGGTCTCTGATTTAGGCTTTTTTTTTTAATCTGCAAATTTTCTGTTGGTACAGAGTTATATATTTGAGATTTGAATATGTTAATTATAAAGCCTATGTAGCTATATATTTTCTAGCAATTATATTGAATAGTTTGCTTTTACCCTCACATTCCATTTTCCCCAAACATTTTATTATGAAAATTTTCAAACATACAGCAAAGTTGAAAGAATAAGTGAACAACCATATACCTATTACTGAGATTCTACCATTAACATTTTACTCAACTTGCTTTATCATGTACATATCCATCTATCCATCTCTCCCTTTCTCAATCTATTTTTGGTGTATTTCAGAATAAATTGCAGACCTAAGTACAATTCCTCCAAAATACTTTAGGATGCATATCATTAACTATCACATTCCATTTTTTAGAAGGCAATTCTTAGTATTTTGGTATATTATTTCATTGATAAAAGCGTATCTACAGAGCTAAAGATTTTGACTTTTTGTTTTTTTCTGATATTTCTAGGGTCCTGAGGGAGCCACTGGCATTGTTGGAATATCAGGTCCTAAAGGTCCTATTGGACAGAGAGTAAGTGTAAAGTCATTCTACCTGCCCCCAAATTGTGGTTCTTTGCCAATTGTAGGAATTAAGGTTAAGAACTCTAAAATTAATATACTCCAGATTAATGATTTAATAAAATTACTTTAAGGTGGAAACTCATTAAAGCACATGTAGAGGTTTTCAACCCTTTTCAGTTCATATATTTGAGCAAAAGACCCCTATAGACCACCCACACGTCTCAGTTTTTACTTAAAAACAAACCACATCAGAATGAATGTGAATACTGGATAATGTATTTATTAACTCACATTATGAACAAAAACATAAAGCAGCTTCATGTCATAATCATTAACACAACCAGAGACCACCCTGATGCACCACCTGGAGGGGACTTGCCTGTGACCAGAGCTCCTCAGACCACACTTTGAAAAACATTTCCCAATAGCTATGTTTCCCCAGCTCAGGATTGAGTTTCTCCAGAGAGTGTGAGGAACTGCTTAAAGAGTTGAAAAGATCAGGGTCTGAAGAACTCCAATTAGCTGCTTAATGCCTGGAATTGTGAACTGTGGAGAATATAAATAAAATAGATAAGCCACCAGCGGCTACTGGTTAGGGGTTTTATTGCTTGTATTTTTATTTATTTATTTTTGTTTTGTTTTTATTAGCCATAGTCTCCTAATTCATAAGATGATCTATAAAACCAAAAAGAAAAAAAAGTTATAAAATACCAAACAGTGGTTTGACTATAGTAGTAGCACCTCTGTAACTAACAGCGGTTGCTAGGAGAGAGTCAGCACAGAGGAAGAAGGAAAGCGGTTCAGATGGAAGAGACAGGAATCTTGAAAGAGAACTGTAAAACTGCCAACCACTGTATTTTGCAGAATATTAAATGAAAAGTCAAATTTTTGAAATTCTGTACTCCTTCTCTAATAGCTCCTATAATAAATTATTTTCAATAACACAAAGAGCAGTGTTGTCAGGGGAAATGTTTACTTAAAGACCCTTCTCAACATTCCTTCAGGTACAAATTTATTAGTTATTTTTATGATTTCTAAAGAACCATGGAAATTTGGTGCTGTTATGTAAAGTCCAATTCTTGATTATCCACAAGTGAGTTATATATGGATAGGCTTCTCTATGATAAATATTGCTTTAAGTTCTTATATATATTAAGTTCCCCACTAATTAAATTCATTCATTCTAATTTTACTGAGTTCTCAATTAATTAAATCTTTTCTTGGCATTATCAAAGAAAAGTTGGCTGCCTACCTTTCATCTGCACTAAATAGAGCCTTACCAAGTGCTGGGTCTCTGCAGGACAGGGTCTGAGCCTATATTGCTTTGCAGCTCCAAAAATTTTATCAACTCACCAGTATTAAAGTTCTGGTAACTAGCTCACAAGTACTAATTTATAAGTTCAGATAATCCTTCGTTAAGTCATTACAGAGACAGATGAAAAGTCGTGATAGGTTAATATTTAGCAGAAGACTATTATGTACCAGGTACTGGTGTACAGTTTGTGTCCCTAATATTATTTAATCCTCATAAAAATCCTGTGAAAGATACTATTATCTCTATTTTGCAGATGAGAAAACTGAGTCTCTGAAAGGTAATTTGCTCAAGACCGCATACGGCTAGTATGTATAGGAGCTAGAATTTGAATCCACATCTGTTTGACCAAATAATGTTAGAAGGTTGCTTACTAATTTCATAAGATCTAGAATAGACATTAAGTGTCCTAGTGCCTAGTTCCTGCTCATTAAATAATAAATGTTGGTGATTAAGTAAATTAAATTAATTGAAGTAAGAAATCTAGATGCATTGTCCTCCATTTCAAAAATGTAAGTTTGTAGTTAACTGGTACCGATTATTGTACCTCATGTTTTGGACACATAGATAAACAGACAATTTGGGGCTCTTTTGATCTACTTTTTCTAGAGTCCATGTATACCTCCCCATTGTTTTAACAAATCATAATTTCAGGGAATTGGATCATGGTCAAGTTTATTAGATTAAAACTTTCTTGACTTTTTTGTTCAGTGATAAGCCAGTCTGGAGGATATATTTGATTAGGTTAAGAAATCAAGTCTGATTGAATTGTGTATTTCTGAGATTTGGGTGCCATGGTTATTTATCATTTAAAGTCAATCTTTGTGTTTAAAAGTTATTCTATTGGATTACTCTTGGAATATCAGCTCATTTCTCTCTTTCCAAACCAACTTAATATTAAAATTTTACTCTGTTGGTAAACTGAGTGGCATTATTATTATCTCAATCGATAGTATTTTCTGTACCTTGGCAGGAGGTGGAAAAAGAAAAAACCTTAGATATCTATATTTATGAATTCCAAGTTAAGTGCGAGGAAGAAAGTCTAAATTTGCAACCAGTAGACTTGGAAGTGGAGGTTGAAGGAAAATAATTGAAACAGGTATTTTGTATTCATTAAGAAATGATAGGTTCCATACCTAGTTTGGGAAGAAGTGACAAGAGATCCAACTTATTTAAGGTTATCTTAATAATCAAATAGTACCTTACAGTTTCAAAATTATTTATCACATTTAATTTTCACAATGGTTCTATGAAGTAGGCATTCTTATTTTACAGATGAAGAAACTGAAATTTAGTTGGTCATATATGAGGCCCTCTGGTTCTTTCTCATATTTTCTCTCAATTCCATGCTGCGTGCCACTCAAGCATCTGTTCCTTCAACATCTGTAAAGGAATTTATTAAAAATTTTGTTAATCATTCTCTGTAGTCTTTTTCATGTAAAGTAATTGCATTTTTATGTAATGACACACATATAGAATGGAATCATCGAAGTTACCAACACATAAAAATTGTAATGCTGATTTATCAGTTTATTAGAAATTATACCAATATAATGCTCCTGATAGAAAACTATAGTAATTGCAGAATCATGTCACAGACCACGAATCAAAATTACTATGATTTCTGCTAATACTATAAAATTATATAATAAAAACTGAAATTATACAGACATGGACTCTTTTACCATTGCCCAAGAAATTTTCTATAATTTTTCTGAATTATACTGACAACGAGACTAACTGTTTTCCTTTTACCCCAACAGGGAAACACTGGCCCCCTTGGCAGAGAAGGTATAACAGGCCCAACAGGTAGAACTGTAAGTTTATCACAATATAGATCTCTTTTTTTTCTTTCCATACTCTTTTTTTTTTTTCTTTAATCCTATTTCTACAGTAATCCACAAAGGATCACCCTGGGTATTTGAGAAGCAAAGGGCAAAAATAGATGTACGCTTTCATCTGAAAGATGATTCCTGAGACCTTAGAGATCATACATGTAATGAAGAAGGTGTATATAGTGAGATAGGCATTAAAACTGGAGTTGAGAAAGGAAAAATAGAACTGCTGTTAGGGAGAAAGGGTTGAGTATCATAAGCATAGAGGTGATTGCTACCGCAATAAAAAGAATCAGTTTTCTGAAGGAAAGAGGATAGCAAAAGAAGTGCAGATCTGAGCCTTTGGAAGTACCCACTATAAAGGAAAGAAATAATTTGGTGAGAATAGGAAAACCAGAAAAGCACAACATTAAGATAGATGAGTTTCACGAAAGGATTAGTTAGCAGTGATCTTAGAGAATATGGTTGCAGAAGAAGAAGATTGCAGGGAAGAAGGAAGTAGATGAAAATATTTAATAATAGCTTTTTTCAAATTCTTACAGCAAACCTTTAGAATAGTTTTTTTTTCTGTTTAAGACATAAGAAAACAGATGAGGTTTACAGAGGTTGCCTAGTTATTCAAGGCGATGCAGCTAGGGAATTGCATAGCTTATGTTTCTTATGTAAACCCAGTGCTCTCTCCACCCCATTCAAACTATGTCTAGGGAGAAAACTGTGATGGTATATGCCCGTGCCTTAAGAAATTTGGCTATGAATTAAGAAAAATGAGACAATGGTTGGGAAGTGGCCATGGGAGAGTTTTACAGTACTAATAATAGTGTAAGCATACAAGAGCAAGAGGCACAGTAGAAAGAGGCAAATTGAGACTTGGAGGGAAAAGATTCATTCCCTGCAGAGAATCAATATTTTCAATCCTTTAAAAATGTTATATAGAAAGACACAGAGTTTTAAAATATAAAATGAAATGCTTCCATTTTATACTTATAGTATTAAGTATAACTATTCTCTTCAGTAAATTTAGAGAAGAATTTACCACCAGAGATACTGGATTTTCAATTTAAAAAAATAAAATGTATAACGTGACATTTCTCTAGACTTTCAGCATTTACCACTCAGAGCTACATAGCCTAAGTGGGAGATTGTAAGTGGGAGAATTCTCATAGTTCAGTGGGTGGTTCTTCAGCAAACGAAGGAATACATACTGTTCTGATTACAGAATGATTTGCTCCTCTGTCAAAAATGTGAAATATTAATTGGTCAAGGAAAGTATGATAAGAAATGGCTCAATTAAAATATCTTACTGTGTTTTATTTATAAATAGTTCTTTAAGGCCTTTATAATATTCAACATACACATTAAAATTTTCCCATATTCTGTGTTTTCCATTCTAAGAAGAAACTTCTAAGAAAAATTTATTATGAAAAAATAAGCATTTGAGAATGGGAAAACATTCTGAAAAAAATTTTATTGGGTGTGAGGGACTTGCTTTTCTGAATAAGAAAACAATACTTTAAAGTCATCAGAAATGAAACTATATTGTAGTAGAAAGAAATAAACAAATCAGTATAAGAAGCTAGAGTCCAGAATTAGATTTCAGAATATACAGAAATTTAATTATAGCAAAAATAATATATCAGTTAGAATGATTTGTCACATTGTGGGAAGCCCAGAGGTAGGCAGGATCTCAGATTTGCTTAATTTAGTGATCATGTTATCCAAGACCAGATTTTTTATCTCTACTCTGCTATCTTTTATGTTGGCTTCATAATTTTATAAACCTTCATAAGGTTTATGGCAAGATGGCTACGATTTCTCAGGAATCACATGCAGAGATAATCATCCAAAGTAAAAAGTGATCTATAGACCTATCTCGGGAAAAATAAAACTTTTTCCAGATGTCTCTCTTTGCATCTTTCACCAAATTTTTTTTATTCCCAGGTGAACTTTTAAAGAATTGAATGTTTAAAAAAAAAAAGCGAAACAATTAAAATGTTAGGAAAATTAACTAGAAAACTGAAGAGTTAGAGAGACTTTTTATATGAGGTAGGAAATCTGAAAACAAAGAACAGAAAGTATATTTGAAGACTTGAAATTTTTTTTAATTTTGTATAGAAAAAGTTTCTGTAAATAAAGTCAAAAATTAACATAAGTTGGGAGAAAGTAATTGCAAACAATATAACGTGTAATGGGCTAATATATAGAGAGCTCTTACAAGTAGGTATAAAAAGTTATAGAAAACTCAATAGAAAAATGAAGAACAAATTCTAAAGGTCAATAATTATTTGAAAAGATGCTCTCTTAATTTAGAGAAATGCAAACTAAAGTAATAGTGAGATATTATATCCAGAATGAGGATATAGGAAAAACAGTACTCTGGTAGAAATGCAAATTATAGCCTTGATGGAAAGATATCTGTTAAAATATTCATGTGTGTGTGTGTGTGTGTGTGTGTGTGTGTATATATATTTGACCAAGCAGTTCCACTTACAGGAATTTGTCTCATAGAACTAAAAGTATTCAATACACTGAGGAAATTTTACAAAGATATTTTTCACAGCATAGTTTATATTTCACAAAATTATCAATAACACTAACTTTATTTTTTCTTTTAGGGACCCAGAGGTGAAAAAGGCTTTAGAGGTGAAACTGTAAGTTTAATTAAATTTGTAGTTATAGTATCACTTGTCACTAAGCTATAAACTCATGAAAGCAAGGATATTTTTTTGATTTGTTCAGTATTATTTCTCTGATACTTGTAGAATAAAAGTATATTTTTCAGGAAGTAGAGCAAGCATGCGGTATATAGCAGAGAAACCTAAAAAACCCTAAACATGTTTAAGAAACTGCCAGTCACATACTTCCCAGATCCCTGTGTGAAACGGAATATTTGCAGGAGAGACAGTGTGAGCCTTCTTCACCAGGGCCAGAACAAGAGCATTGCCAAGACCTTTTAGGTATATATCCACTATGTCCCGTCAGCACCTACGAGGGCTGCAAAGCAGAAGCAAATTATTAGTTGTATATTTCAGCCAATTGGAAACAGTTGTGAAAGGATGGGCAAAAGGTACACAGCACCTTGGGAACCTAAACGGCTTATACTGGCACCATTTCCTACTTTTCTGAGATGTCAGTTCTTCTGAATTAAAGGCGATATTTTTGTAAAGGGGCTACTTTCCCAGCAGAGATCCCATTGATCTTATTCAAGCAGCAGCTGTAAACACAGGGCAGGCATGGAGTGAAATGGGGTGTTGGGAGGGGGTCTGTTAAAACCAAGAACAGAAGGCACATAAGAATAAAGTTAAAGATCTGATTAAAATTGATTAAAAGTTAATGAGATTGCATAGTAACAACAAATTTTTGCTTTTCACCATGGGGTATGCTTGGGGCTCAAAATAAGTTCATTGCAGTTATATTAATTAGCAGAAGAATGAAAATTATGCAATTTCAGATAGCCTAAGAATCCGCAAAGGGCATTAAAATAGATGTGTTTAATTTGCAGAAAAGAGGCCCTCGCATTTTCTCAGCAGACTTACTATAGCAGGAAGCAAGGATATATGTACACAATGAAGATATATCCCCCAGGAGGAGTGGAGAAGGAAAAGAAAAGTAATGAGGCTTGGAATTAGCCCATTTTCTAGACCCGTCTATCTCCAGCTGCCTCCCTGACTTACCCTTTCCAAGTACTGTGGCTGGAACAAAAGGCTTCCAGCAGGACTAGGAAACCTTGAGTACCTATGACAATGTCACAGGCATTTCATGTGAAAAAAAATTTTCAGTGACTCTGATGGATTATAAATTCAATGAATTATGCCTGCAATCAGGTTGCACTGATAGAAATTTGACATCCAGAATAAAGCAGGTAGTGGCACCAGATAGGCCATCCCCAAGGACATTCAGAAGATGGTTCTCAGATATATCAGAGAGCTATGTCCTAAAAAAAACCAGTTGAAATATCTGGGATATTTAGCCTTTGCCAGACTCTGCAGCCTGATCATCCCTTTCCTTGTTCTCTTTGCTCCCTCTTCACTTCCTGACTTTTGCTCTTGAATTTTCTCACCCATACTCTCTATCCCTGTAGTTCCTACTTATCTTGAGGTTTCAATTTAAAGACAATTTGCTCAGGGTGGACTTGCTGATATTTTAGCCTCACTCTGCTGCCACCCGTGGACATAGTACCTAGTAGTTAGAACCAAGTACAATGCCTGGCAGCTGCTCTTCAGTTCTTTACTTAAATGTCCTCTTATCAGAGAGGCTTTTCTTGACTAGCCTATGTCAAATAGGAATGCCATCACCTGCCTGAGATTCTCTGTTTTCCCTTAACCTATTTACTTACCACCTGACATGTTACATATTTATTTGGTTTTCTCCTTATTATGTATCCCCTCACTAGAACACAGGCTCCATAACACAGTCATTTTATCCGTTTGTTTTAATGCTGTTCCCCCAACACCTATGAAAGTACCTGTCTTATGGTGGTGTTCGATAAATATTTAATAAAGTATTAGTAAGTGAATCAGAGAAGGCTTGGGGCACTGGGACAAGATAGTTGTCTCCAAATATTTGAAAAGTTGTCTTAAGAAAGATAGAACATAAGAAAGATAGAACATTTGAGACTAAAATTTAAATAATTTATTTATTCCATTGAATTTTCTGTTTCTGTGCTTAGCTCCCTGAGAGATGGTGAGCTTCATGTTACCACCTAATTCCCATCCCAGTCTATCATAGTACCTGGCACATAATTATCATAAAAAGATACATACTAACTAAATGTATGGAATGCTGAGGCCAATTTCAATATTACAGTGAGCTGTCTAACATAATAATGAACTGCTTTAATAAAAGATAGTTTTGTGAAACAGTGCATGTGTCGGTAGAAGCCTACTGACTATCTCTCTGAGTTACTGGACTGATATTCCTACACTGAGTAGTGAATTAGAATATACCATTAAAGTCCCTTCCAGCTCTATGTATCTGTGATTCTACATAAAAGAAAAATAAATAAGACCCCATAAAAGAATGAACGAAGCCATAGAACATAAAGAAGAGTTCTTTGAAGTAGAGGTCAATTCCCATCAGCTCCAGTTACTATTCTGAACTCATCCACTTCTCTCATTCTTCATCACTGTCCAGATCACCATATTGTCTCCCCTGGATTAGTCTTCTTTCCATTTCTTCCACTTTTCCCCACTACAATCCATTCCCTACATAGCAATTAGTGATATCGTCAAAGCATAAATCAGATTATATCACTCCCCCTTTTAAAATCTCCCTATGACCCTTGCTTGCACTTAAAATAAAATCTAAATTCCTTAACCATAGTCTACAATGAACTACCTCCTGTTTGCTTCTCCAGTCTCATGCTGTGTACCATTTTCCTTTTGCCAACTATGATAAACTTCTTTCTATTCTTTGAAACATGCCTTTTTTTTACCTAGAAAGTTCTTTCACTTTCTCTTCAAATGACTGGTTTTTATCTCGTTATTCAGGTATCTGCTCCAATAGCATCTAAGAGAAGCCTTCTGTGACCACCCTGTCTTATTATTCCTGGTCATTCTCTTTCACAATATCTTGTTTTTTGTCTCCTCTGCTAGAATGTAAACTTCATGAGAGCAGGGAACTTTGATACACTGAATATCAGTATCCAGAACAGAACCTGCCATGTAGTAGGCAATATTCAAAAAGTGTATAAATAAATGCATACTGTTCCCTAAAATTAAAAAATTAACAACTATTTCCAATTCTAGCTGGTAAAGTAGCATTTCCCAAATTAACATACTTATTAGTCTTGTGCTCTATGGATTACCACTTTTCTCTTCATAATTAAGGTGCAAACTTTCAGTACCCAAGGAGGAGGGGCACAATGACAATTAATGTAGACGATACAAATTAACTGCTAAAAAAAAGGATTATTTGACACATTAGAATTATGAGTTTATTCTGCTTTTATTGTTAAATAACGGGTATTAAATATCTTTCTATCCCCTCTTTTCCTTCGATTCCATTATAGTACAAGGAGCTTTATAAAAGTAATCTTTTAATTCTTAGAGATCATCTGCAATTAACTTAATTCATAAAATGTACAATTTAACCTTTCTGCTTTCATTCTATGAAAAAGGATAAAAACATTTTTTTATCCACTCATTCAGACTTTTTCAGTATATTCTACAGGTTTATTTTCTTTAAGCAGATGGTTTAAATAGCTGGCTGACTTAAGACTCCTAATTAGGTACTATGTTTCAGAATATTACACCTTCAAGGGGGTCAGTCTCAGATAAGTACGAGTGACATTTTTTGGAATGAATTGTACTAGCCAAGATCTATTGTATTAAGACACATATTCACTCTTTGTACAAAGATCAGAATCACTACAATCTATCAGACTGGCTTTATAAAAATCTTATCTTTAAATTTTCCATGAAGCTAGTGTAAGAATTTATGAACCTATGTTGTTTTTACCAAGTTCTATATCAATACCACTTCATGATTCAAAAAAACAAAAACAAAACAAAACCAAAAAACAAAGAAGGTTATGGCTCATTGACACATGAAAAGTCTCTCCTTTAACATAAAGGGTTGCTGGGTTAGGAAGCTTATAAAATTTCACATTATAAACTCTAGTATGATCCTAAATGGTCCTATTTCTATATTGCCACATCTGAAAGAGTTCCTTTCTATTCTGTATCTGTTTTATATCTGCCTGCCTATGTGCTATTTTAAAATTAAGTCCCAGATTCATATATACACTCTAAACTGAGCCAGAGTTTTGTGACATTTTGAGAAAACTTCCTAGTGGATAGCATCTAGAATTCCCTACTCTTCCCCAACTTCACAACTGTTGTGTTAATGGCAAATTAACCTTGAAAGATTACAAAAATCTCATTTCTATGAGGCCCTACTTTTAGAACATGATTAATTTTTAAAGTAAATAATACAAAGAGGATTGCTAGAAATAATAGGATACAATAAACAAATAAATAAACAAACTTATAGCAGAATAATATCTTAGTGTCAATCATCTAAAAAGGATTTTGACGAGATGTTACAACTTAAAACATAATTTAAAGACATAGAAATAGGAAAAGAGAAAATTATAGCATAAATTTTTAGATTAGCTGCTTCAGTTTTATGGCTTATAATTTAAAACCATAGAAGTAGAAAAAACATAAAGATAATAATCCCAGCATGCATTTTTAGATTAATTGCTTCATTTTTATAGCATATTTTTTAATGCAAAACAATAATATGTTGAAGAATCCCATTAACATGTTCTCAAGTATCACCTCTAAGTTGATGTCTTCTCAATTCTTGATTAGCAGAATTATCTAATTTGCCTCTGATTTAAAAGTGAAGAGAATGGTTTAAACATTATTAGGAAAAACTAACTTATTGGAAATTAACAATAATTATTAAATATTAACAAATTAAGAATTTAAAGCCTATCTGTATGTATTTTTTAAAAAATTCATAGATAGTATATTTAATTCAAATGAAAAATTATTAAACTTTTTTAATTGAAGTACATATTCCCCTTATAATCATACAGACTTCATATTTGAAATTCCCAACTTGTATTCATATGTAACATTCTTTCTCCAGATCAGAACACGAGGAAGAAAATTGATAAAAGGCTTAAAAATCACAATTCTTAACCTTGAGATTATATTCACCAAACCTGTTATGTTACGGTTGATATATCTGAGATCCAAATGTGTAGCATATCACTCAAGGACATATAGTAAATTAGGTACAGAGACAAGAGCAGAGCATAAGTCTCCCAATTCCCATACCATTTTGCTTTTCTATTAATTGTAGTACCTTTCAGAAAATGAGGGTTACGAGCAACTTGGGTAAGGAAGATGGTACATACATACTTCTCACCTACATTAAGACTAGCGCCGCCACCCACATGACAGATTCCACATAAGTACATTCTTGATTTGTAATTATCCCCTATACTTTATAATTCCTAATTATATTATTGTCTAATAAATCTTATTTAATATTACTAAACTCCCAATTAAACCTTCTACACCAGTAATTCTCAACCAAAGGCATTTTTGCCCCACTCCTAAACCCCCCAGGAAACACTGGTAATGTGCAGAGGCACATTTGATTGTCATAACTGAGGAAAAGGGAGTTTCTAGTGGCATCTAGTGGGTAGAGACCAGAGAAACTGCTAAACATCTTATAGTGCAAGCTTCTTGATTTATAAATGAAAAAAGGGAAGCTCTCTGTAGCTATGCCAGCTTAAAGACCATGAAGCTAAATCATGATTGCATTTATATAAGGCAGAATTGAAATACATGCACTTATCAGTATTTTCAAAGTCTAATGATAAAATATGTTATTTTTGGAGGGTCATATGTAAATCCAGGATTAAATTGAGAGTCTATTTTCAAAGGTAGCGTTTTCATTGTAACCAAATGACCACCATAACCATTCACATTAATTTAGGAAATTAACATAGACAATCATAATTTTATTACAAACTGCTTTACATGGTATCTAAAGAAAGGAATCATTTTTCCTTAATGATATGTTAGCTAGAGAAATAAAAAAGAACTAATAAATGTTACATTGTTAGAATAATATTTTATTTTACATGACTATGTAGTTATTTCACTGGAGTTGTCCTGCTCTGTCTTGTTAGAATTGAAGTATTTTGTTTGAGCACATTTGTGGTGATCTGACCTGTTCTGGGAAACAAGCTGAAATGAACTCAGTAAAATCAGCAGTAGAAAAAGTTTCTTCTTTCTTTGATAAATTTCTCTTTCAAAGTCAAAGAGAAGATATATCTATTTTGTACTAAACCATCAGTGAGATTTTGCAAATGTCAAAAATATTCCAAGTGAGGTGAAATGTCAACTTTATTTTTACCATGTTGATCCAAAACAGAGAAACACACACAGCCAAATTCACTCTGAGCCTCAATATATTTAAAAGTCTCTATCTCCAACATGACATTTCTGTAACTTTTCATGCAACTTCTGAGGTACATGTTTTGTACATTCTCTACTTTAAATTGAAATCATAAATCATGCAAACTAAGAAATGTCTAGGAGGCATGGTGTTGGGAGTACTCTACCCTTTTTAAGTTACTATGTGTTCTTTGTTCTGATTGCCACAACAACTTTGGAAATAAAACATAATACAAGTCAAAGATAGCATCAACATTATTCAAAACTCAGCTGTAGATAGATTTTGCTTTGCCATTTTTTAACCATAATCTGAATTTGACCCAATGTAGACCTAATATTCAGTTGACCATAAAGTAAATCAAATTTTGAATGGATATTTTTTTATTTTACTGAGGTAACATTGGTTAATAACATTATATAAATTTTAGATATACAACATTGTAATTTGATATCTGTATACTCTATTTCATGCTTACCACTTAAAGTCTAGTGTCTATTCATTACCATGTATTTGACCCCCTTTACCCATTTTGCCTTCCCCTCACCCCCATTTCCCTCTGGTAACCATCATTCTGTTGTGAACAGACATTCTTAATAATGATTACTGGTTTTATTTTGGAAAATGTCCACATAACTTTTCACTTTTTACTATATATATTTTAACTATTCTAATTTCTAAATTAATACTAGTTAACATTATTCATTCATTCATTCATTCATTCATTCATTCCATAACAATGATCGAAAATCTACTGTATATTAGGTACTATTCTTAAGAGTTCCAGAAAAGATGACTAAGAAACTTCCAAGGGTCCCTAGGGACTTTTCGGTATGTTAGGTACTATGGCATGCAGAAGAAGAAGTGGTTAGTTGAGCAGTAGGAAAGTGGAATAGTGGGTAGACAAGGTGGTATAGAGTTTTAAAGAAGTATTAGAAGAGGAATGGGAGTTAAACAGATAGAGAAGGTAAGGAGGAGCATTCCTGGTCAAAGAAATAGCACATGCAAGAAAATCCATATGTTAAAGAATTTGGAAGATTCAGAAGACTACAAGTAGTTAGCAATAGATGGAATGTAGGGTGTGTTGGGTAGAGTAAGTGGAAATGAGGCCCAGACCTTGAAGAGAGGCTGGGGTGCACATTAACTAAGAACATATACTTTTGTATCCAGTTCAGTTGGATTTTAATCTCAACTATTCCTTATTTACTGGTTACTTAACCATTCTATTTCCTTAACTGTAAAATGGAAATATAGCACACAACTTGGCATACAGTGAGTTATAAATAAAGAGTTACACAATTTGGCATGTAGTGTGAGTTAATAAATGGTAGTATTACTGTTAAGAAGTTTATACTCTATCCTCTAAGAAATAAAGAACCATTGAATGATTTTAACTAAATAATGACATGATTAAATTTCCATTTTATAAGTAAGATGTAGTTAGCATAGTAGAATAAGGTGAAGATGTCATATTGCGAGTGCAAGCAAAACATGATGTCTTTGTCAGCTAGGGCTGCTATAACAAATTGCCATCAGCTAAATGACTTAAACAACAGACATTCGTATCTTACAGTTCTGGAGGCTGGGAAATTCAAAATCCAGGCACTGGTAGATTCAGTGTCTGGTGAGGGTCCTCTTCCTGGTTTGCAGAAAGCCACCTTCTTGCTATATTGTTACATGGTGGAGACAGCGGTCATCTTTCTCATGTCTCTTCTTATAAGGCCACTACCATTCATGAGGGCTCCACATGACCTAATTAGCTCACAAAGCCCCACCTCCAAATATCATATTGGAAATTAGAGCTTCAGTATATAAATTTGGAGGGTGGGGGAATATTCAGTCCATAGCACATGATTAGCTTTAAACTAAGGCAGTTGTTGTGAGGATGGAGAAGTTGTATTTTGGAGAGATTTGAAGGTAAAATCGATAGTTGTTGGTAACCAGTGTAGGTAAAGGAAAAGGAAGTATCTAACACTGAAGTTTCCATCTTTGACAATTAGGTGGCTGGTAGATAAAAATAACAGGAAAAACATATTTAGAAAGTATTAATATTTTTAAATGTTATATTTATAAGTTTATTAAAGTGAGTAAATTTAGTTTACAATAATATCAATAAAACATGAAAATAAATATCTTGCTTGCTTATGAATGTGGGTGATAGCTCAGTGCAAGAACATGTAATTTCAAAATTATACTAAAACAGCTTTGTATCTTAAGACTTGCCTCACACAAAAAGGCAGTAATAAAGGTTGAATCTTAGTTGTCTTGTTTATATCAAACCAAAAGCATACATGTCCATATTGTTCTTTGTCTCCATTTCTTATAGGGTCCCCAAGGACCAAGAGGTCAACCGGGGCCTCCAGTGAGTTTATTTATATTTATATATGTTTATCACTGTTGTTACATGCATGCCTAGTTTGAGGTAGCTACTAAATAAATACCTTTTAAAATTTGTTATGTTATAGGGTCCACCTGGAGCACCAGGCCCAAGAGTAAGTTTTTTTGGTTTTGTTTATTTTATCTTAATGTGTCAGATGAACTTTTTAAAGCTTCTATTAACTCCCTGTTAAAAGGTGCCCCCTTGCCTACCTCTGTTCTTTTTACTAATCTGCTATAGAACCTTTCCAACTCTAATAACTTGAAGTCTAAGCTTCAGACTTCTTATCTATAAAATAGGGATGATATCTCTTAATTTTGGAGTAAATTTGAGTTTTAAATAAGAAGCAAGCACTCAGCCCAGTGCCTAACATAATAAATGATCAAAAAATACTAATTCCCTCCATTTCTACCTACTTCTGGGTCTTAGCTCTTTTTTAAAAAATGTTCTTTTTTTTTTTTTTTTTTGCCAACCAGAGTTATCCGCTTCTTAAGCTTTACGTGCATCTTTCTCAGTTGTTGGTGGCTATAGAAGCCCTCAGGCTGCTTATGTGTTTGTTTGTTATCTATTACAACCCAAAACTTGCTACTCTTATCTTTGATGCAATGCTTCTGTTGCCCCCTTATCATCTATTATCTTCTGGCTTCTGATGTTCCAAGCTTGGTTTTCCTTATACTTTGTATCCACTCTCATATTCAGTAATTTCTTTGTCTTCCTGCTTTCTACGAGAAATCTCCTTCCATCCCTAACCCCACTCCTACAGCGTCCCGGTCAGATACAGTGATCCTTGGTTAGGTTTCCTGCATAAAGAAAATCCACTATTGGCTACACTTTCCCAAACAATGGCCAGCCCTATGCCTTCCAAGCCTTACTTATTTCCACATGCTGCTCTGGTGTCATTTGGATATCTGACAGTTCTAGTTGATGGATCTCAGCACATTAGGAACTCTTCTTTCCCCTCAGCTTTTCACTGGTGCAAGGAGTAACTTTCAGGCAAAATGCCACAAGCAAGATTGTTTCCTTGGAACGAGAGATCCATTTCTCTATCATTTGAAAAAATTACTCCCCCTCTCTGACCATATGACTGTAGGGATTGAAACCTTCCCTGGCATGAACATCAATGGGAATGTCTTTAAATCTTCAAATTACTGTCAACTTCTCTGTTCTTCCTTTCCCCCTGGATCCTTACATCACATGGGTTCAAACACCCTCATCCATTGCCTTTCCACCTTATAATGACTTTGATATATCATAGCTACCTTCCTAAGAAAGAACAAGATCTAAAAGATCATACATCATAGGCAGATTAGAGGTGTTAAATGAAAATTTTCACATTGAAGTGCCAAATCTGGGGGAGACATAGCCCTGTCTCACTTAGAAAATGTTTGTTTGTGTTTCTATACAGCCAAGGTGTAGTAGGACATGTAAGAGGTTTTGCTCTGAACACAATGTGGATAAGAATATATACTTTGAAGAATTATTAGAAGGCTTAAATGAGAAAATATATGTGCTTGACACATTATAGGTACTCAATTAACAGTTTATCTCCTTCTTCTCTTTCTTTCCTTTCTGTCTTCCTTCTTCTTTGCTAATAAGAAACCCAGTTTCCTTACACTGTCTTTTTGGGACTTGCAGAATCCATTGCAGTAAAGTGGCAGGGTAATCTTGAGAATAAAACTTCTAGAGTAGAAATTTCCATAACAATGAGAAAATACCTATACATTATTTCTAAGCTCAACTTATGATCCTATCTTCTTAATTTTGTCCCCTCAACATACCGTAAGATAAAACTGATCATTTCTCCTTCTTCATTCATACTCATTTATTTTCATGCCGGCCTTCCTCTACTAGATTGTGAATTCTCTGAAGATAGAGACTATTTTTTTTCTTTTTCATTCAAGCTCTTACCATCTATTGAATGAATGAATAAATAAATGCAAGAAAAAAAAAAAAAAAGCAAGTTTCATCTCTTAGGAAGTTTCAGTGGGGATCCTCCAAACTTGAAGACTTCACTTGGAGAGAAACAATGTCCAGATTGATATAGATTCACAGAATTAGAGTTAGAAGTACTCTTAGTAAGTATTTAATAATTATTTCAAACTGTGAGGCATGGCTCATTAGTCAGTAGATCATGAGCATTCTTTTGAAATGAAATGGAATAGAACGGAATAGAACAGGATGGAACAGAACAGAACAGACTAGGATAGGATAGGATAGGATAGGATAGAAGAATAGAATAGAATAGAATAGAATAGAATAGAATAGAATAGAATAGAATAGAATAGAATAGAATATATATGAGGAGTGATTGTTTAATGGGTACTGGGTTTTTTTAGAGGTGATAAAAATGTTCTGAAATTAAATATTGATAAAATTTGCACATCAGAGTGAATCTACCAAAAGGAACCAAAGTGGGTATTTTTAAATGGCTAAAATGGTGAATTCTATGTTGTGTGAATTTTACCTCAATAAAAAAAAAAATTAAAAAGCAATAATCAAAACAAAAATCGGTGTTAAAGTTAAGTAGTAAGGATAAATATGGCTTTGTAAAACTTTTGTTAATGTTGTTTGTGTGACTCTTGTCTTTTTAAAACCTATGGAAATAAAGTAACTTGTTCAAGTTCCTAAAATAGAATAGCTAAAGGTAAATGTTTCCCGAAAAGGAATATATATTGATGGAGCTTTTAAATATAGAGATATTATCAGAGTGATTACCAGACCTCAGTGCACATGGTGAGATACTTAGAAACTAAGAAATCTACAACAGGATGTCAAAATTAACCAAAAATAATTGATGGGTTAAAAGGAAGAATGGCATGGGAACATATATGTCTGTATGTGGCGTGCGTGTTGGAGGGTGGG
>NW_011888803.1:8384125-8388872 GCF_000151845.1 Pteropus vampyrus | reverse complement strand
CAGAATTAGAGTTAGAAGTACTCTTAGTAAGTATTTAATAATTATTTCAAACTGTGAGGCATGGCTCATTAGTCAGTAGATCATGAGCATTCTTTTGAAATGAAATGGAATAGAACGGAATAGAACAGGATGGAACAGAACAGAACAGACTAGGATAGGATAGGATAGGATAGGATAGAAGAATAGAATAGAATAGAATAGAATAGAATAGAATAGAATAGAATAGAATAGAATAGAATAGAATATATATGAGGAGTGATTGTTTAATGGGTACTGGGTTTTTTTAGAGGTGATAAAAATGTTCTGAAATTAAATATTGATAAAATTTGCACATCAGAGTGAATCTACCAAAAGGAACCAAAGTGGGTATTTTTAAATGGCTAAAATGGTGAATTCTATGTTGTGTGAATTTTACCTCAATAAAAAAAAAAATTAAAAAGCAATAATCAAAACAAAAATCGGTGTTAAAGTTAAGTAGTAAGGATAAATATGGCTTTGTAAAACTTTTGTTAATGTTGTTTGTGTGACTCTTGTCTTTTTAAAACCTATGGAAATAAAGTAACTTGTTCAAGTTCCTAAAATAGAATAGCTAAAGGTAAATGTTTCCCGAAAAGGAATATATATTGATGGAGCTTTTAAATATAGAGATATTATCAGAGTGATTACCAGACCTCAGTGCACATGGTGAGATACTTAGAAACTAAGAAATCTACAACAGGATGTCAAAATTAACCAAAAATAATTGATGGGTTAAAAGGAAGAATGGCATGGGAACATATATGTCTGTATGTGGCGTGCGTGTTGGAGGGTGGGGAGTGGTGGAAGCAATAATCATTTTAAATTATTAAATGAAATAAAGAAAATTTTCAACTAAATTATTCCAATTAATGGGTCAACTGTGAAACCTCAATTGATGAATTGAGAGGTTGCAACTGCTGGCATCCTCCTGGTTCCCTAGAGCAAGCAATTAACTTCTACCATGGGAGAGGCATGACATGACATCAGTTCCTATTCCATCAGTGTTCTCACCATCCAGTGATCATAAGATTTCAGATGCCTAGAAAATAACACTTCTCCAAATGATGGGATGTGCAGACTAGATCTACATTTCACTCAAATGAGTTAGGAAAGAACTGTGACAATTACATTCCTCCCAAGATAAGGTGAATCCTCCTAATTTCCCTTATTAATCCCACCAATCTAATAACTCTTTATTCTCTGTATTCTATTTTATGTCACATTTTCATAAATTGTAAGTGAGTTCCATGTAAGATTATATTCTCTCTAACTAGAACACATAGAGGAAGCTATTTCTTTTGAATTTCTTCACTGCACCTAATGAGAGTTTTACATTCAGATGTGGACAGTTAGTGTTGCTGAATGACTTCCAAGGCAAATCATCTTCATACTGTCTCTCTGGGCTTGTCCTCCCTAAAGGCTACCCTTAAGAAAAATTAACAGATTCAACAAATTGCATGTCTGCTACATGCCAGGCATGAGCTAAACTTTGGAAATACATTGGGAATTAGAGGAGTATGGCTATTGCCAAGAAAATTCATGGAGGACCAAGTGTTATTACATTCTTTTCTATCTAATGCCTGTTGAAAAAAAATTGCCTTTTTCATTGAATTGACTTTCGTACTGATGGTGATTAAACTACTAAGTCATTGTATTTTTCATTGCCACACATTCTTAAAAAATAAACATGGTCATTTCACTTTAAAATATTCTACAATTTATTCATCCATCCAGGCCTCTCTTAATGGATGTTTGTTTTTAATCTTTTCCTAATACAAACAGCATAAATATCATTTTCCAGAATATCTATAGGACCAAGTCCCAAAAGTGGGATGGTTAGGTGTAAGGCATATGAGCATATTTAGATATGCATAGCATAAAATTATTATTGTAATGATTAAGTATACAATTCAGTGGCATTAAGTACATTCATATTGTTGTGCTACTATTGCTACCACCTTTCCCCAAAACTTTTCCATCTTCCAAAACTGAAACTATCCATTAAACGATAATTCCCAATCTTCTCTTTCCCCAGCCCGTGTCAACCTACTTTATATCTTTATTAATTTGACTCTAGATACCTCATATAATTGGAATCATACAGTAGTTGTCCTTTTTTGACTGGCTTGTGCCATTTAACATAATATCTTCAGGGTTCAACTACATTGTAGCATGTGTCAGGATTTCTTTCTTTTTTAAAGCTAAATGATATCATTGTATATACATGCCACATTTTGTTTTTCCAGGTGGACACTTGGGTTGCTTTCACCTTTTTGCTATTGTGAATAATGCTGCTATGAATATAGAAGCAGAAATATCTGTTTAAGTCCCTGCTTTTGATTCATTTCAATATTGCTGAAATTGTTGGATCATGTGGTAATTCTGTTTAGCTTTTTGGGGGAACTGCTCTACTGTTTTCCATAGCAGTTGCACCATTTCACATTCCCACCAGCAATGTACAGGGTTCCAATTTCTCCTTATCCCTACCTACACCTGTTATATTCTGAGGGTTTTTTTTTTTTTTAAATTTATATAACAGCCATCTTCATGAGTGTGAAGTGGTATCTAACTGTTGTTTTGATTTGCATTTCCTTAATGATTAGTGATATTGATCATGTTTTTATGTGTTTATTGGCTTATATATCTTATTTGAGAAAATGCCTATTGAAATGTCTTCAGAAAAATGTCTTTGCTCATTTTTTAATTAGATGGCTTGATTTTGTTTTGTTGTTGCTGTTGAGTTGTAGGAGTTCTTTATGTGTTGTGAATATTAAGCCCTTATCAGATATATAATTTGAAAACGTTTTCTCCCATTACATGAACTGCCTTTTCACTCTGTTGATAGTGTCCTTTGCACAGAAGTCTTTAATTTTTACATAGTCCAATATATCTTTTTTTTTCTTTTGTTGCCTTACTTGGTGTCATTCCAAGAAATCGCTGCCAAATTCAATGTCATGACGCTTTTCCCCTGCGTTTCATTCTAAGAATTTTATAGCTTTAGCTCTTACATTTAAGTCTTTGATCCATTTTGAGTTAATTTTTTTATATGATGCAAGATAAAGGTTGATAAGTTTATTCTTTTGCGTGCAGATGTTAAATTTTCTCAGCACTATTTGTTGAAAAGACTATTCTTCCCTATTGAATGGTCTTAGCACCCTTGTAAAAAATCATTTGATCATATACGTGAGGGTTTATTTCTGGACTCTATTCTATTCCATTAGTTTATGTATGCCAATACCCCATTGCTTCGATCACTGTAGCTTTGCAGTGAGTTTTGAAATTGAAGTATGAGACCTACAATTTTGTTCTTTTCAAGATTGTTTTGGCTATTTGGCCTTTTATATTTACCTATATTGTTACCTACTACAGTGCTCTTTATTTCCTCATGCGGATTTAAGTTTCTGCAAAGTATCTTTTAATTATGGTCCAAAGGGCTCCCTTTATTATTTTTCTAGGAAATGTTTGCTGGTGAATTCCCTCAGTTTTTTGTTTACCTGAGAATACCTTATTTTTTCCTCACTCTTGAAGGATAGTGTTACTGGATAAAATTTTTGGTTGACAGTCTTTTTCTTTCAGCGCTCTGAATATGTAATCTCACTGCCTTCACGCCTTTATAGTTTTTGATGAAAAATCAGCTATTGACATTACTGAAGATATTTTAGATACGATGAATCTCCTCTCTGCTTTCAAGATTCTTTTTGTCTTTAGCTTTCAACAGTTTGATTATGATATGTCTCTGGGAGTTCACGGAGCTCTTGGATTTATAAATTAATGTCTTTTACCAAATTTGGGATATTTTCAGCCATTATTTCTTGCAATATATTTCTGCTCCTTTTTGTCTCTCCTCCCGTTCTGAGACTTCCATTATGAATAGTTTAGTATGCTTTATGGTGTTCCATAGGTCTCAGTCTCCAATCACTTTCGTTATTCTTTTTTCTTTATACTCCTCTGGCTATATAATCTCAATAACTCTGTTTTCAAGTTCATTGATTTTTTTCTGTGTACTGAAATCTGCTGTTGAGCCTCTCTAGTAAATTTTCATTTCAGTCGTTGGATTTCTATTTGGTTGTTTTCTTTAATTTCTATCTCTATATTGATTTTTTTTTAATTTGATAAGACATTGTTTTCGTACTTTCCTTTAGTTCTGTAGACATGCTTTTCTTTAGTTCTTCGAACATATCTAAAATAGCTCATTAAAGTCTTTTCTACTAAGTCCAATATCTGGGCTTCCTCAGGAACAATTTCTTTTGATGATTGTTTTTTCTCCATATATATGAATAATACTTTGTTTCTTTGCATGTCTTGCAATTTTTTGTTGTTGTCGCAAACTGGAGATTTTAAATAATATAATATGACATCTCTGGAAATCAAATTCTTCTCCCAAACTCAGTGTTTATTGTCATTATTGTTGTTGTTCTTTTTGTTTGTTTAGTGACTTTACTGAATTTTATAAAATCTGTATTTTTTGATATGTGTGACCACAAAAGCCTCTACGTGGTCAGCCTACTGGTCAACTAATGATTAGAGAGCGATTGCCTCAAATGCCAGAACCAATAAGTATGCCAGTTTTTCCCAAGCATCTCTGTATACATGTTGCAACAGTCCTTCAATACTCAGCCAGCCATTGACAAATATACCTTAGCCTTAACTTCCTGCTTTCACAGAACCTGAAAGTCAGCCAGAGGAAAGCCTTTAGGGCCATCTGTGGTCTTTCCTATGCATGTGCACC
>NW_011888803.1:8364207-8384075 GCF_000151845.1 Pteropus vampyrus | reverse complement strand
ATAATATGACATCTCTGGAAATCAAATTCTTCTCCCAAACTCAGTGTTTATTGTCATTATTGTTGTTGTTCTTTTTGTTTGTTTAGTGACTTTACTGAATTTTATAAAATCTGTATTTTTTGATATGTGTGACCACAAAAGCCTCTACGTGGTCAGCCTACTGGTCAACTAATGATTAGAGAGCGATTGCCTCAAATGCCAGAACCAATAAGTATGCCAGTTTTTCCCAAGCATCTCTGTATACATGTTGCAACAGTCCTTCAATACTCAGCCAGCCATTGACAAATATACCTTAGCCTTAACTTCCTGCTTTCACAGAACCTGAAAGTCAGCCAGAGGAAAGCCTTTAGGGCCATCTGTGGTCTTTCCTATGCATGTGCACCGCCCTATGCACACTCATGGACTTCTAGATTCTCAGGAATATGTCAGAACTTTTTTTTTTCTTTAGAATTGACGTTCGATTATTTTATATTAGTTTCATGTGTATAGTATAGTGGTTAGACGTTTATATAATTTACGAAGTGATCCCCCTGATTAGTATCCACCTGGCACTATAAATGGTTATTACAGTATTATTGACTATATTCCCTATGCTGTACTTTGCAAAGTCTCTATGGATGTCTCATTCCCTAGCTTTCCCTTGTGAGCACTTTGTTAGCTTATTGTTTGCCCCACCTGGTTTCTACTACTTTAGGAAGCCACAAAGTTAAAAGATTTCCTCTAAATGTTTTTGAAAACTGTTTTTTTGCTCTGAGTCAGGTAAAACAAAAACAAGTGGTGTCTTCAAGGGAATCACTAGACAGGTGTCAAATGAAAGCTCCATAAAGCTCACTGTTTTTACTGAAATTGAGCTATTTTTCTTAAATAAATGCTCCTCAGATTGGTGTATTTTGATAATTTCTGTAATTCTGAAAAACTTCATTCTGACATTTTTTTTTCTAGTTTTCTCATTGCGTTTATAGAAGAGAAAACTCTGGGAGTCATTACTCCATCATTTCTGCTGTCTTTTAAATCTCTAATCTTAAATATACATATTTTTAATATTCTGTGTGATGAAAGAACATAGAAATACTTATGCTGCATGCTGAAGTATAGCAGTTGCCTCAAATAAAAGCATTTGTGGATTTGTTTGAGTTGCAAACTGAACTACCTACAACATAAACACCATTTTTACTTGACAGACTAAAAATGTTATTCAGACATGAGTATTCAACAGATGTTTTCTTGAAAATGAATGAAGTGAGCCTGTCATTTCCTAGAAAACAACTGGCAGAATTTGAAGCCAATGATAAAGTTCAGACTTTCAAGCAAAAGTAGGCATTGGGGAAAATTTGTATTTACCACCATAAGTTTGACAGCTTCCCAGTAATTGTGTTTTTCTAATGACATTTGTGATGATGTTAGTGAACATAATTTTTTAGTATTACATAATGAAATATGTCAGTATTTGGAAGATCTACATAATTGCAAGAACTAGTATTTTTCAAGTGACAAGTAAAAGATTCTTTCAAAGTTTAAGCTAAACCAATAGATTTTAAAATAAAAGAGTATAAAAAGTTTGCAGATATGGTTTCAGATTTCATATTTCAACTAACCCTTAAGAAACTACCACTTGTTGAGAAGAAGAGCATGAGATGGGGATGCTCTGGGGTCTGAGCCAGACCTCGAATCCACACTCATATACATGCCCACACCCACCAGGCACCTACAGACACATGGGTACCTGCCAGACCCCATATCTATGCAGGCATTCGCACCTACACACAAGCTCTCACACAAATGGACACTCCTGGACACAGATCCACATGCATGCTCCCTCTGCTCCACCCTCCCCCCAAATAAAGGAAAAGAAAAAAAACTACCACTTGTCAAGTGGTATAGTATCTAAGAAGAATATTCATAATTATCTGAAAAGGTTACTAAAATAATCCTTTTTCCAAGTGCATATCTCTAAATGGTCAAATTTTCTTCAATTATTTCAACTAAAATAACATAATGTTGAATACAGAAGCAGATATGAGATTCTAACTATCTTTTATTAATCCAGACACTAAAGAGATGTACAAAGTATAGCACAGTGACACTCTTCTCACTGATTTTTTTGTTTTGGAAAATATAATTATTTTCATTAAAAATAGTTTATATTAATACAAATAGTTTTAAATTTTATGTTTTAATTTCTACTATGGTAACTATCAAAAGTTATAACTCAGAAATAAAAATTCTTTACATCCCTTAAAATATTTTATTAATAAATATCAATATTTAATTATTAAGAATAAAAGTACAAAAGGATCCTGAGTCTGAAGAGTCTGAGAACTGCTATGCTAGATTTTCTAAGATTAAAGCCCTAATCACAAACCAACTGGAAAATATAAAGGTGGCTATTGTTTAGTACTTAATTTAATTGCCATGTTTAATGCCAATATTTTTGTGTGACTCATGTCTAAAATATGCCCATTCACATAAGCATGATAATCAGAATTATCTAATCTGCACAGAAATTTTCAGGCTAACTCTTTCTGCCTCTTGAATAGGCCATGCTTCTCTGTCTCATGGCCTTTGTGCAAAGTTGTTACCTCTGCCTGGAAAGCCCTCCCACCCCTTCTTCTAACAATTTTTATCAATTCCTCATATCTCAGCTCAGATGTCAGTACCTCAGGGAAGCCTTTCCTGATCCATCCCTCCCAAACCTCTTACATCCAGATTTGATTCAGACTCCCTAATTCCTCTCATAGGCCCATGCATTTTTGTTTCATAACACGTATCACAATTTATATTTATGTATTTTCAAGGTGATTTGATTAATGCCTTTCTCCCCCTCTATATTTAAGCTCCACGAGGACAAGTTTCCTTTTTGCTTACTATTTTATCCTCAATTTGTATCACAGTGTTTGGCAGTATATATATATATATATACACATACATATATACAGAATGAGTCAATTATTTTTCAATATGAAAACCACATATTGAGGCAAGGAAGAGTACATTTTATTGATTGTCCCATCATTTTAAATAGTTTTTCAAATTATCGACCATGAGTTGTGAGCTATCTGTTGAAAACAGTTTCTATTGGATGGACCTTTAAGTAAAAAGATATCTTAGGCGTACAGTCATTCTGAAAAAAAATTATATTGTTTGATTTGCTCACACAGGTGCCATTTCACAGAACTTTCTCCCAGCTTATGCTTCTTAGTTTCCAAGCTTTTTAAAAACTAAAATACAAAAAGACTTACTAATGGTTATGCTGAGTTTTTCTCTAAAAATACTTCTTATTAAATGCAGGAGAGATTGGATTTATATTGTATTATTTCTTTTGGGACTAATGGTACATTTTCCAACTTCAGAAATTGTTTTTAAGACCGCAGAAGTATCAGATTAAACTAATGTGACTACTTCAAGACAGTAGTATTTTATTCTATTTTCCTTCCAAGAATGTAACTGTTAAAAATTACTAGTTATTTTTTTATTCCTCACTTTATAATTTATTAGCTGAAGAGATCATATTTCATTCTTCCACTTGAGTAACTTTTGTGTGTGTTTTCCTGCAGCAAAGACAAATAGTTTTTCATTTAAGGCTCCAGACTTTGGCCCTGTTTTAATTGGGAGACTTTGAGATTTGGATGAAGGCAGCATATTGTCCTTTCAGATAGCCAGGCAATATTTGCAAGATCTGTCTTGCAAACCCCTTTCAGATAAGTCTAGTATACTTTAACAGCAGTGCTTTCAGAATTTATAGCCTTACTTTAGAGCACTCAGTGTTGATCTTATTGCTGATCTCAAATGGTTTTGTTTTACACAGAAACAAATGGATATCAATGCTGCTATTCAAGCCTTGATTGAATCACATACTGCTCTACAGATGGAGGTAATGTTTTGGACTTTATTTACATTGGCACTCTCAATGTACAAATTAAACAGAATATTTTTGGAGGTCAAAATATGGCTTTATCTCAAATATTATATTTAAAACAGACTTTTAAAAATGAAGCCATTTTTAATGACAAAATAAGTGATTTCAATAAATAGAAATATGTACAAAGGATTTTTAAGGAAAATATTTAAAACAAAAATGTAATATTGTTAAAATATTTTTTAATAAGGAATTGGAACTATAGAAGTAAATAGTTAAATAAAGTTGGCCATTTCTTAAAATGGGACCTATCATCACTATTTATATTTCTTATTTAGACTAATTATTCGATGTGTAACTTTTTTAAAAAACATTATGCAGTAGTCATAGTAATTGTTAAGTTTTATATGAGCTTGAAAACTAGACTTTTGAGTATAAATTTAATCTCTTATTTAGGATCAAGATTAATAAAACATACACATATACCTATATTTAAATACACTCCCAACTCATTGCACACAATAGGAATACATTTTTTTTTCTGCCTTGATCCATGTTGATCATTAGAGTTACTGGCTGGTGATGGCTACTCTATGCTTTTTTGCTAATATGATTCTTATGATGACTTGGCAGAGCTATCAGAATACTGAAGTGACTTTAATTGACTACAGTGCAGAGATATTCAAAACCCTGAACTACCTTAGCAATTTACTGCACACCATCAAGAATCCTCTTGGCACAAGAGATAACCCAGCACGAACCTGCAAAGATTTGCTTAACTGTGAACACAAAATGTCAGATGGTAAGTTCTTGGTTTCCTCAAACTCTGATGTATGATTTAATTTCATTATTCCAGTGTTTTTGAGATTTGCAGTGTTTCATTCCAAATATTATTTATTTTGATAAAAAAACTGGCAGAAGGCACTTTAATTTCAAGAACCAGATACTCTTAGAGGGAGATATGCTTCTGATGTCAAAGGATCCTATCTAAGGGCTTACAATACGAAGTTCTTCTAATTAACACCCAGCCTTATGGATGCCTTACTTTTCCCAGTCCACCCCTTACTATATCCCTTGCTTGCACTTTGTTCTTAGAATGTATCACATGATGTTAAAAATTAAAACAGGCAGGGCAAACCTTTGGGTTGGCAGACAGGAGCACCTATCAGGACCACCAAAGTTGGCAACAGAAAGATAGATATCATAGAACCTCCTCCACCACACCTCCTAAAATTATAGTTTTTAAACAAAATGGAATTTAAAAGCCTCATTTCACAATTAGTGACTATGAAGGAAAAGTGGTTTGTTATTCTTGGAATTTTCTTATGCCCTCACTGGTATCCCAATATCCATTAACCAGAGGTACAAAAATGAATTTAGAGTATAACCATCATGGAAAAGTTAAAGCAAGTAGATCAGTCATCATTATCTGATGATAAGTAGGGGAAACCCTGTCTGCTACAATATGTCATTTAATGTTAATTTCTATTTGGTCTATGGTCAGCTGTACAATCAATATTAGTAGCTATCATTTTTTGTTAAAAACTCTAGTCCCAATACAATGACGCATAAGCCTAATTTAAAAAAAAAATTGTTATGTCATTCTGTGGGGTAAATAGTAGTATTATTTTAATTTATATATACATATACACCACACATACACATTCTTGTCCAAAATCATGTTTTCATTCTGCGCAATTAAATATTAACTTTATTTAATAAAATGCTTAATTATATATATATAAATGTAAATAAAACTAAATATATAGTTTGCTTAGATCACTATAACAACTAAAATAATATTTACAGTTATAGTTGCCAATAGTAACTCTAAGTTTGATTCTTTCCCATATTTGAGAGCATAAAAGGGCAATTCTATAGAATTGAAAGCAATGAAAACATTATAAGATAATACAGATCGATGAAAGCTGATTCAAGGTCTGCCTTCCTGATAGGAGAAATAGCTAAGTGGTGTGGATTGCAAGATATCAGAAAAGTCTTATGCCCAAAAATTCTTTCATCACTACGAGACAGTAAGTGCTATTTAGAAACACAAAACAGCAAGGAAGAGGAATATGATAGAAAGTGGAGTGGAGGTGACATTTTAAATATAGTTAGATAAGGCATCTCTGAGAAACTGACATTTGAGCAAAATCAGGAGGTAGTATGTGCAAAAACTACAGGAAATCTAGGGAAAGAGCTTTCTGGGCAGAAAGAATAAAGGCAAAAGCTCTAGGCATATATATTTAGCATATTCTGTGATTAGCAAGAAGACCAGTGTGGCTGGAAGAGAGTGTATAAAGGGGAGACTGGTAGGAAATAAAGTCAAAAAGATATTAAGAAACTAGATTATATAGAATTTTGTTGACTACTCAAAAGATTCCAGCTTTTCCTCTGAATAAAATGAGAAGCTATTAACAGATTTTGAGCAAAGAAATAACATGATTTTACTTAGATTTTTAGAATATTGCTCTGGCTGATGTATTGCAAGTATAATAAAGACAAGAGTAGAAGAAGCCAATGAGAATGCTATTGAAATAATTCAGGTAAAAGATGATGATAGGTTGGACTAGAATTGGTAGCAGGGAAAGGCATAAGAAATGGTCACATCATCTTTGGTTGTGCTTTAAAGTAAAGCCAGCAGTTATTGTTGATAATTTGGATGTGGGTTGTTAACCTAAAAATAAAAGGCCAAAATGAAAGACAACGTGTATTTTTTGAGATCCAAAAGAATAGCTATTCAGGAAGCGCTGATTCAGGCTGAAACCCAAATAGTGTTCCAATTAGGGGGCAAAGACAATGGGTTTTTATGAGAAAAGGAAGAGATATGATTACATGAATAAAAGGAAAGAATTTCTATTGGTGTTAATAAGTCAACAAAGGAATTTCTACAGATGCAAATAAGCTAAGTTATTTTTTAGCTATATGTGGTGGTGCTAATTCTAAAGAATGTCTTTAATTTTCAGGTCAGTAATGAGAATGTCTGTTTTCTTGTTAGCTTTGTAAAGAGTTGTTTGGAATACAACAGTTGGTTTGGCCCAGTTCAAAAGTTATTTTGCCCAATTTAAACATTCCAAAGGTTTGAGGAGTAAGACAGGTAAGGCAATTCTTCTGGGATGGCAGCTTTGACTCCTTTTTGAAGTGGCCTCATTTATATTATTTTTCACAGGGTTATGAGAGAAATAGAGAAATAGAATATAGAGGATGACTCTAAGGTTTTTGACTAGAGACTAGAAGGATAGGGTTGCTGTTAATAGAAATGGAGAAGCCAGTTTGGAGAAAGATCAGGAGTTCTGTTTTGGATATATTTCGTTCGAGATACTGTTAGGCATTCAAGTAAGGATTCAAGTAGGTAGTTGGCTATTCAGGAGAGAGGTCAAGAGAGAGATGGCTAGAGTTAAAAAAATTTTCACTGGGGTAGAGGAAAAAATTACTAAGTAATTTGCATGTAAATAGTATCTAATACCCTGATACTGCTTAAGACTACCTAAAGAGTAGGTAAAGAAAGGAAATTGAAGAGGTCTAAATACTGTGCCTTGGGGCTCTCCAGTGTTTAGAAATCAAGGAGATGAGGGGGAACTAGCAGAGAAAACTTAAGAAGCTATACCTGAGATAGGAGGAAAACTAGATGAATGTGGAGTGATGAAAATTTTTGCCTGAGGAGGAAGGAATCAACTAAGTCAACGTCAAGAAAGGCAAAGACTGAAAAAGGATTCTGGATTTGACAATGTGAAGATCTCTGATCGTCTCACAAGAGAAGTTTAGAGGAATGGTAGTGGTTAAAACCTTATTAGATTTTAAAAGAAAATGCTGGAGCCAGGGAGTTTCCACACCCAGTAATGAAGCAGATAATTCAAATTGCCTGGCTAAATTTAAAAATAAAATTAGGTTAAAGGATTAAATAGCTAATAAAATAGTGAGGAACTTTGAAGCCAAGATTTTGAAGAAAAGAGAGAGATAAACACAATACTTAGAGCTATTTTTTGCCCCGAGTGTATTCAGAAACTGAGTAGTGCTTTTGGTGGCCTCATAAGGTCATGGTCAAAAGTGGAAATATGTGGCTGACCAAAGATACTTAAGTTTTCAAAGGACTCCACTCTAGGAAGAAAACAGACATTCATGCAAATTGTGCATAGCTTTACATCGTTGAAATGGTTCAGAAAAATCTGAAAGTTTCAACTTGGACTAAGATAGTTCCAGATTGCTCATACTGCCATGATACCATCATCCCAGTGCTCAAATTATTTCCACAAATAATTTCTCAGATATAGTTCCCAGCACACAATCAATGATAACCAGGCATACAGGTTGACAAATCATCATGAACGAGAACTGGCAGAAACAACAGACAACAGAAGCACACTCAAAAGAAAAAATAAGAGAGGAAGGATTTGAAACTGAAGGTAAAATAGATAAGAGAAGTCTTATATAACAACACAGTATACTCAAAATAATAAGAAAGAAGGCAGAATATATGTGTGCAAGTACAGATAGGTGGGTAAATGTAATTGTGAAAGCTTATGTAAGTTTTCTTCAAATTGCTTCAGCTATCTCAGTGAAATTGAAGATTATCAATTAAAAATAAGGAGAAAGGAATAGTACAATAAATTTGAGGAGAAAAGAAAAGGTTTTAAATAGTTAATTAAATAGGAGTGACAGAGGAAATGAACTAGAGAAGGATAGATAGTATTGTTGTCTGGCAGGCTTACAAACATTTGCATTTAAAGTAAGCCAGTCAGCATAGTGGTATTTTTCTGCAGCCACATTTACCCATCTTAGCTGCCTAGGCACAGATCAGCACAAAATTGAATGCTCTGAAGGTGGCAAAGAAGGATAAGAAAGACACCTTCCTGACTCCAAATACAATAGTAAACAGGCTGTGGCAGAACTTGAAAGGGCGGCAAGGCAAGCAGTGTCCTCAACGGAGAGCCAGTTTTGTGTTAGAACCTTTAGGCCTACAAAGGTATATTAGGGTACCAGGCTTTATTTATAACTCAGCATATCCTGAAAAAATTACAAAGACCCTACACTTTTTTTACAACATAATGCCTGAATTCAAAGCATTCCACCCCATATAACAATGAGAGTTTGCTTGATGGACAACTTTTTATAAAGAATTTACTGGCTCACATAGTAGTAGGAAACTATTTCTTGGAAGAAACGAGGTTGTAAGCAAAGGTATGTTTACTCCATTACATAAGACAAGAAGCCTGCGTCAGATCCTTCTGCATCAGAAAAATTCAGCTCTAATTTCTACAAATTTGACAAAATGTTCAAAATTCTGAGGAAACGGGGTGAAAAAGGAACTAGGGGGTAGGATCATTTTCACCCCTTTCTTCTATATTTCAATAGATCAGTGATTCTCCAGATGTGGTCCCTGGACCAGAATTAGATTTCGTTGAAATGCAGATTCTCACGCCCCACTCCATACTTAATGAATCAGCCGCTCTGGGGTGGGGGTCCAGCTATCTGTGTTTTCACAGGTGGTTCTAATGCCACTGAAGTTTGAAAACTACTGCGATAGAGGACAGTCCCTTCCTCCTGGAGCTACCAATTCAGCAAATATTCATTTTGAAGAATTAGTAGAATAGTAGATGGGAAAATTCTGAAGTCTAAAATAATGAATTAAAGGAAGCCCAGGATGAGCTAGAGGAATCTTTGCTACTGAGTAAGGGTGGAACAGACAAGAATTTCTACCTATTGTAGAACATGGCATTTGACAAACTCTGATCACCTTGCCTTTGTAACAGAAAAAAACACGGCTACCTCATTCAGAAATTTCTGTCCTTTGCAGTTGGAATAAGGTGCAGTTTCAATACTCTGAGTCCATTACTCAGGAATTAAGATGCTAGCTTAATACGTTTTCGGCCTTAGTATTTCTTGTAGACTAACTTTAGGGCCCATTCGATTTTCCTAGGCCTCAGTGGAGGCAAAGGTTGGCAGTCTTACACTGCCTATAGGGACTTCAGTTTTTCCCACTTACAAATCTGATGAAGAAAGCACCAAAGTGATAACCATTTAACTGTATAGTTATCTTTATGAAAACAAAAACTATTGTTACTGTATTATTTTTATTTTAATTATCATAGATACATTTTATCACAGGGAGATTGAAGAAGTTGCTTTTATTTTTTAAGTATATATATTCAACAGAAATATACACATATACCACATTAAGTGTAACTTTTCTATTAACCATGTTACTTTATACAATTTGCTTTAAACTGCTGTGCTCATCTTATCTGTAGAATGAAGTAATAAATTCAGCCATTCTTTCATTTTTTATTAAAATTATGAAATGCCCTTAAATTGATAGGTATGTGAAAAATACAATATTTTCAGTATTAATTTTATATAATTCTTGCAGCTTCCATTTATTCACAAAATATAAATATATTTATAATCTAAGTTTTTTTACAGGTAAAACAAAATATATATTTAAAGTATCATGATAATGTGTAAGAATGGTTCAAATATATTTTAGTATGACATTTAAATATCTTTATGTTTTACAATAAATTAATAGGGAAGTACTGGATTGATCCAAATCTCGGATGCCCTTCAGATGCCATTGAGGTTTTTTGCAATTTTAGTGCTGGTGGTCAGACATGTGTATCTCCTGTTTCTGTGACAAAGGTATGCACTGAACTTTAGAATGCATGTCAGTATTTGCCCAGTATCAGTAAACAATGACTTTTAAAATTCTGTCACTTTAAGTATGATTTTATGAATAGAAGCAAGGTACCATTCTCTACCATAGGTAAGAAAGAAATTTTTTGTTTTTAAAAAATGATCCTAGTAAATCTCGACATTTTGATTGTGCATTTTTATGACTGGCTTACCTTGGCTCACTCTATTGATTATGCTTTTTAAGTTTCTTTTAAAAATGTGGGGCATATGTTTTTATGCACACACATACATTAGAAAATCCCCAAACAGCTGCAGAGTTTGTAATCAGTAATCAGTTTCCTAAAGTTTTACTGAAAATTACAACATCATTAAAAAAAGAATTTTGCCACAAAACTTGCCTTTTTTGGTGACAGCAAAAATAACCTGCCTTAAACATCCATTGACTATAATTTAAAACTCTTTTCAAGTATAATTCTATAAACCAAATTTTTTAAATGATTGGAAGTTCGTTTGGTATAACACTGGGTATTACAACAAGCATTTATAAAATCTAAAGCTTAGTTCTACTTATGACATATTTAAAAAAGCAAAACTGCATTTCTTTATTTTTCTGGTTTAAATCAGTTTGGTATTATCAAGAACTTATTTCTCATTGACAAAGAACTGATATACAAGCCTATTGTGTGTTTTGTCCCTTACATAAGGCAGCAGTTAAAATGTGCCATCCATTAGTCCGACTTCTTATCGTTAGCCTGCTCTCTCCTCCTACAATATCTCCCTTTATTCATTCCCTTCATCTCAATAGTCATTCACCATTATTGCCCGCAAAGCAGAGGAAGTAAGGATTTTTCTATTTTTAGGAAATCTGTTTACCACTATTGAAAAGAAGCATGATAGTCATACTTCCCAAATATCCACATGATCATCTTCACTCTCTTAGATTTGGGCCAGAATTTTTATTTGGATTAGCATAGAAGAAAGGCCGAGGCGAGGGGTGAGGGGCGGGGGGCGGGGGAGGGATGGGAGAGTGGAAGGGAAGTAGGAGCAGTAAAAGAGATGCACTTTAATTCTTTCCTTTACTGAATTAGTTCTCCCATCTCTCCTATCAATAAACTCAACCTGAGAAAGACTGAGCAGATAGTGGAAGAAGAGTAGACTTGGAATCAGGAACCTGGGTTCTAGTTTGTATTCCTCTAATTACCTGAGAAATGATACTGTAAGCCACCAGAGAGCCTAGTCTGTGCCAGATATTATGCTAGATAAATGACACTTGGCACCTCAAATCCTCAAAACGATCCTGTCATGGTAATGGTACCCAACTTGACCAGCAAGGAGACTAAAGCTCAGAAAAGTTAAATATGTTATGTTTGTGATTCTCATCTATTAAATTAAGGCACTTAAATTACTTAAACTCTAATGTTCCCTATGACAGTCCTTTGTGTTTTCATCCTATGCTCTTCCTTTGCCCTTTCTCTCTTTTCCTGGGCTTTTCCTTTTTATATTGTTGTCATTTTATTTTATTTTCTTCTCTGTTACTTCATAACCGATATTTTTCTAATTTTGTTTGGAAATTAATATAAATTCCTCAGTAGAAACCATTTATATTTGTTATGACCACATCCCTGAGTGAATAATGCTAAAATAATAATAGTAATAATAATAATATGTCTAAAACTAAAGAAAAATATTCTTTGCCTAAGCCTTGAAAATATACAATCAGACCTTTTTCTTGCAATTTTGCCCTATATTTTTCACCTTATTAGTTAATGCTTATTTGTGCATTCATTCATTCAATAAACATTTATTGATGACTCATTATATGACTGTAACTGCATTAGAGTTGGCAGCACAAAGAATAAAATTCTGTCCTTGTCTTTAAAGGCTCTCATAGTTAAAGTTACTCACCCCAGCTATTATTACAACTTGTAACTTATGTTTGAAAACAAAAAAATACCTTCAAATGGAAGTATAAAGGCAATTTCTTACTTTTATGAAAAAATTATTAAAGCATTAATCAACAACAAATTACTAATGCATTTTAGATAACATTATAAAAATTACTTTTGTTTTTTTTGTCTTATCTGATAGCCTAGTGGTACACTGAAGCCAGTTCAGACTGGCTCAGGAGAGCCTATAGTTAACATCTCCCAACTTCATGTTTAATGGCACCACCTTTATAGCCTGAAATCAGCTATGGTGAGAATATTTATACCATGAAAACCAAAAAATCTGTAAATCAGAGATTCACACACACACACACACACACACACACACCACCTCTGAAAGAGCCAGTGGTTAAGCATTTGCTAGCACACTAATGACTGGCATTTAAATGCCAAGAAAAGTAGCTTTCTCAAGGCTGCCTTTCAAGGACTTTCCTCAAATTTTCCAAACTACAAGTTCATCAATTGCCACATCTTATAACCTGCATATTGTTTCCATGACATTAGTTGGAGTTTGGAGTTGGAAAAGTCCAGATGAATTTCCTTCATTTACTGAGCTCAGAAGCCACCCAAATCATCACCATTCACTGTCTAAACACTCCAGTGTGGACAAGTGCTCAGACAAGTGGCTCCGGATTGCCTATTGGTTTCAAGGGATGGAATGGCCACATTTTTGAAGAAAACACTCTACTTGAACCTAAAGTACTTTCAGATGACTGCAAGGTAAGGGAATGGCACTTTTAGAATTTTTCAATTTAACTAACTTAAAATTTATAAAATTATCAAATTAAAATGTGAGTAAGCCTTTAATTGTAAACTGCAACTATATAAGGGTAGTAAGTTTTAATGTGCTGATTTGTAATAACTATACATTTTTTAGAATCAATCATTTGCTTAAATCCTATCTTGTCAACTTTTGTCACACCCATTGGTCATCCATGATTTTTACATGCAAAACAGGTATTAATACTTTAATTTTTATTTTCTATCTGAAATAATTATATCACACCTGGATGGAGAGATAGATGATTGATAGAAAGATAGATAAATAGATAGATAAATAGATAGATAGATAGATAGATAGATAGATAGATAGATAGATACATAGATACATAGATAGATACATAGATACATAGATAGATACATAGAGCAAACATATAGATAAATAGGTTTCTATATTTTTCACCACTGTGATTCTGCATCTCATTATTTCATGGAAGATAGATTATAGAGGCAAGTCAGTTTTATTTCATCGTGTCAGTCCCTACACCTGATGTCAAATATGGTTACAATTGCAGATTGACTGGCCCTACCAATCAATATTTGAATCATAGACCATTTTTCCTATTAAAATTAAATTATAAAAGTTAAGAACAACTTATAATTTTAAAACATTGTGTTATAGAGCAAGTATTGACAATCTATGGTTCACAGACCAAATCCAGCCCACCACTTGTTTCTGTAAATAAATGTTATTAGAACAGAGCCGCATTCATTTGTTTACTTATTATGTATGGCTGTTATCACACTACAATGAGTAAATGCAACAGACTGTATGCTCCACAAAACCTATGTTTACTATCTAGCCCTTTACAGAAGCATTTTCCAACCCCTGTTATAGAGAATAGAGTTGCTCTCTTTACATGCATATTATTAATGACTTCGAGTGGCTTGATTTCCTGTTCTTGTGTAGTATGAAGCCCATGATTTAATATCTGTTATCATTTCCAGGGAAATGTTTTTATAACATTTCGTTTCCGGCAAACAGTGCTTGGGTATTTGAAAAATCTTAGGCAAACTGTCAGAAGTAGGTGGCTCATTCTCTGTAAGCAAAGATCAATATTACCAACAAATTCATTTAACTTTTACAATTTTGTCCAAAAACTTTCAGTGACACTACTGTCTCGAAGACACAATCCAAACCTATCAGCTCTCTATTCAGCACTTAGGATCCAACCTACCAAACTAATCTATTCTTCATCATCATCACTATCATCACCATCTCAACAATTCCTACTGTTAGTTATTATATGGCAGATACCATGTATTACATACATTATTTTATTTAATTATAACAGCTTTGTGAAAAAATTATTAGTCTCATTTTATAGGTAAGAAAATGAAGGCAGAGAGATGTTAAGTAACTTGCTTGCATAACTAGCTAGTGTATGCAACTCCAAAGCTTATGCCACATTCTACTGCTAGGGACTTTTAATTGAAATCTCATTTAATCTTTACAACCCTGTGAGGTAGTTTTTTATTATTCCCATATTACATGTGAGGAGAATGATAGTACCTGAATTTCTATAAAAATCTCTTCCAGGACAAAATCTGTACACTTAAACCCCATGTTACACTTATTTTCACAACCACCTTCTACTTTTCCAATTCTTTTTTGTTGTTTTGTTTTGTTTTGTTTTGTTTTGTTTTGTTTTGTTTTGTTTTGTTTTGTTTTGTTTTGTTTTGTTTTACTCATGTCATTTCTTTTCTCTGAAATGCCCTTCTCTTGCTCTCTAACCAAGTGGAAATTTTAGGCATACTTTAAGGCCCATCTTAAATTCTGAATTCTCAATTCAGGAAACTTTCCCTGACTACTCCAGTTGGAAATGAGGAATTTAGCACTCACTGTCTACATTATTTATATTATACTTACCATATGTGGTCTTCTATTATAGCTATTTGTTTATGTTTTTTCTCTCACCCATTAGATTTATAAGCTGCTGGAATTCGGAAGCCAGAACTAATTTATTCATCTTTATATTTCCCAAGCACTGTAAGAAAATAGAGGATTACATCTTACTTGTGCCAAATATACTTAGTGTTTAATAAATATTTCTTGACAGATTTAATAAGTTAAATGTAACAGTGTCTTACACAAAGAACTCTAGTTCTAGTTATACCACCAGGCTTATGACTTTAGTAATTTATCTTCAGTAAGTTTCAGTTGCCAAAACTTAAAATGGAATTTATAGCTTAAATAATCTCTAAAATTTCTTCAAATTTCAAAATTTATCCCATGATAATCCTGTGAACGAGTAAGTGAATAAACTTCTGAAAGCTTCACAAAACTAGTCAATTATGTTTCTCTATTTTGTCTTATTGAATCTTAATCATTGGTAAATTAATGATAGTTTTTATTCCATAATAGAATTTATCAGAAACAAAAGAGCATACAGTAATAAGAGAAACAGAAAGGCCTAGAAAGAAGAAAGGAAAGAAAGAAACTATATAAATAGTAACCATAAAATGGAAAAAAAGGAACCCAAAAGATAATTTAACAGAATTATAATTTACTTCTGACTGAAGCAATTCTGGTTTAAAGTACAGAGAGGTTGAGATAACTCATTTCCTTTCATCCAAAGAAAATGCCCATCCTGAAGAATCATTCCCAAATAAAGGAACACAGAACAAGTAGGTATTAATCATATTAGAAATAGTGCAGCTTTTTATTTTATATCTGGTCCAGTGATTCACAGACAATAGCAGCAGAAAGCTAGCCTTAGCCTCTGAAACTGAAAAATCAGATCACACAGTACAGTTTAGAGAAAACGGTAAGTACATGTTTTTAATTACTCACAGTAATTGTTACCATTTATTGAGCACTGTGCCAGGCATTGTTCTACACACTTTCCGTTCATTATGTCTAATCCTCAAAATAAGCCCACGTTGTCTATAAAAAGCATTGCCTGCTGAGAATGACTGTTAATGAAACAATTACTTATTAAAGCATTTTGTTCTTATTTTACAGATTCAAGATGGCAGCTGGCATAAGGCAAAATTCCTTTTTCATACCCAGGACCCTAATCAACTTCCACTAATTGAAATACAAAAAGTTCTTCATCTCAGAACTGAACAAAAATACTACATTGAAAGCAGTTCTGTATGCTTTCTCTAAAATCTCTGAATTAGTTCCGAATTCAAGCTGTTGACCAGGTAATTGCTGCAGAGGGAAAAATACAGACAGAAAGATACCATCATTATGAAATGCATGGAATAAAGCATTGGCTATATTTTAAAGAATCTCAGGAAGAAAAAAGACTTCCTCCTAAGAAGGAGAAAAGGCATTCTTTAAAGGACTATAATTGATAAAGTATTTAATTCTTTTAAAAAATATATTGACCTGAATTTCCTTAGAGAATCCTTAGAACCAAAAATTTATAAACATGGAATTCTTCAGGGTATCCTATATTTTTGGACTGTCTGAGAACAAAGTACCCATTAGACAGCTGGAGATGCAGAGCACTATGGAGCAATACAGGCTAATGTTCCCAAATGTGCAATGCTTCTGTCTAAAAATGATAAGCCACAGTGTAATATGTCTTATTTTCCCAAATACTAAGCTGTATTCAGGTCCCCAATGGGCATATACATCTTAGCTGGTGGTACACTACCTCTTATGTGTTGCCTTTTTGTGTTGCTTGGTGCTTTTTCTAAAAAAGGTGCTTGTGGCTTTTGTAGACAATTTTATTTCTTTTTTTGTCTTTGTCATTCTTTAAGAGTATATGTACTGGTTACATCAAGGTATGTTTTGGTTGTTAGTACTTATTTTAATTTCTTTGGTCACATACTTAAAACAAGTAAAACATTATTTATGTGAAATCCTTGATCTATTTTAAAATTCTCTTTGTGGATATGGAATCAAAGCCGATACATTGTGACCTGTGCTTATGAACAAGAGAATTGGGAGGTTTCTTTTGTTTTTGTTTTATTTTTTAAATTGTTGTAAAAATTGTTATAGGCCAGCTACATCCAGTAGTAGGTTTGGGTTAGAGTTTGAGAGTTGTGATATACTATTTTTTAAAATCCATGATCATCTGGAATGATACTTTGTGTATATATATTTTGTAAAGTTTTGATTCAGCAAATCTTTTGAAATTGCTGCTGTTTTAAATTATAATAACTTTATATTTGTGCTTCATAGTAATTACATGTTTTGTAGTATTCATTGATTTTCTTTCACTGTTCTTAAATATAATTTGTTGGGACCTAATTTACCAGTCATCAAAGCAACATCCAGGGGAAAAAAAAAAACAACAGTCTTTTGCCCTTTAAAATAGATTCAGCCAATTCAGACTTTCCTTGTTTTCAGAGAATGTTCTGTATTAAAAGAAAAATGTTATACCTTTGGTATATAGAAAAGCTTGTACATCCATTATAAACATACCTTTAGCCATAGCAAACCACAATTATCTATAATAAAAATGTGCTTTAAATCTGTTTTGGTTGTATTTGTTTTTTTCTTTTATTGCTATATTCTTTTATTATGTATGATAGCCTCTCTGGGATAGCCCTTCTCTATTATGTATACATTATTAGAAAGTATCTGTTCCATACCTATTAAAGGACCATAGAGCCTATTTCTTATTTGCACATAATGGTGTCATAGCGCAGAAATAAACCGTCCCATATGTGGTCAATTGATTTTCAACAAGGATGCCAAGACCATTCAATGGGAAAGGACAGTTTTTTCAACAAATGCTGCTGGGAAAACTGGATATCCACATGCAAAAGAATGAAGTTGGACCCTTACTTTACATCAGGGGTCCTCAACCCCCAGGCCATGGACCAGTACTAGTCTGTGGCCTGTTAGGAACCAGGCCACACAGCAGGAGGTGAGCCGTGGGAGAGCCAGCAAAGCTTCATCTGTATTTTCAACTGCTCCCCAGTGCTAGATCTCCACCCCAGCTCCACCTCAGGTCATCAAGTATTAGATTCCCATAGGAGCACCAGTCCCTGGTGCCAAAAATGTTGGGGACCGCTACTTTATGTCATATACAAAAATCAACTCAAAATGGATTAAAGTCCTAAATGTAAGAGCTAAAACTATAAAACTTTTAGAAAAAACATAGGGGAAAGCCTTCAAGACATTGGATTTGGCAATGACTTCTCAGAGATGACACCAAAAGTACAATCAACAAAGTAAACAATGAATTGAACTACATCAAAATTAAAAGCTTCCGTACGTCAAAAGACACTATCAAGAGAGTGAAAAGATATCCCACAGAATGGGGATAAAAGACTGCAAATCATGTATCTGATAAGGGATTACTATCCAGAATATAAGAACTCACACAACTCAAACAAACAAACCAAAAAAAAGACAACCCAACTGAAAAATAGGCAAAGGATTTAATAGACCTTCCTCCAAAGAAGAAATACAAATTGCCAATAAATGGAAGGATGCTCAATGTCACTAGTCATTAGGAAAATGCAAATCAACACCATAGTTAGATACCACTTCACACCCATTATGGTGGCTGATATCCTAAAAAAAGAAAGAAAAATAACAAATGTTGGTGAGGATGCATAGAAATTGGAACCCTGTACATTGCTGGTGGGAATATAAAATGGTGCAGCTATAGTAAAAAAATAGTTTAGAGTTCCTCGAAAGTTAAACACAGAATTACCATATGATCTAGAAATTCTACTTCATGTATATATACCCAAAAGAATTGAAAGAATGGAATGAAGTAAATATTTGTACACTAGTGTTCATAGGGGTATTATTTAGAATAGCCAAAACATGAAAACAATCTAAATGTGCATCAACAGAGGAATTGATAAACAAAATGTGGTGTGTACATACAATGGAAAATTATTCAGCCTTAAAAAGGAATGAAATTCTGATATCTGCAACAACATTGATGTACCTTGAAACATTTTGCTAAGTTAAATAAACCAAACAAAAAAGGACAAATATTGTATGATTCCACATCTGAAGTACCAAGAATAAACAAATTTATAGACAGAAAATACAATAGAGGTTACTACTAGAAGCTGGATGATGTGAGAATGGAGAATTGTTTTGGAAGAGTATAGAGTTTCTGTTTGGGGTGATGACAAAGTTCTGGAGATGGATGGTAATGCTGATTATATAACAATATGAATGTACTTAATGCAACTGAATTGTACATTTTAAGTGGTTAAAATGACCTATTTTGTATTGTATATTTCACCACAACTTTTTAATGGGGCTATGGCAAAGATATCTGATTACCTGCTTAAGGAACATAGAAATGGTTTTAAAACAGAGCAGAGGTTGATTTTAAATGAAAGAAATCATAGTTCATACTCAAATTTCAGTCTTCATGCTATGCTTTCTGTTACCCACCCCACCCCCAAATAAACTCATTTCACAGTCATAAATGATTTTCTTAGATATCATTTAAGAAATAGGTATAAAATGAAAACACCTTACTTTGTTTTGTGTTCCTAAAAATATTAAAGAAATGTTCAATCAACATAATCATAAACAGCATAATATAGTAGTTGAGTACTCTGAGGAGTAGCTATATGACTTTGAGTGCATTATACATTGCCTCAGTTTCTTCACTATAAAATGGGGATAATAAAAGTATGTATTAGGTTTTCCAGAAAAACAGAACCAGTAGGAGAGATGGAGAACAAGAGAGATATAGAGATAGATTTTATATTATAAT
>NW_011888803.1:8310664-8364086 GCF_000151845.1 Pteropus vampyrus | reverse complement strand
TATATTTATGTATAATACATTATTACGTATAATATAGAGATTGATTGTGATGAAACGGCTCACACAATTATGAAGTCCTACAATCTAGAGAACCAGGAAAGCCAGTGGTGTAATTCAGTTAGGTCCAAAGGCCTCAGAACCAGGGCAGCCAATGGTTTAAAACCCATCTGGGGGTCAGAGAAGATGAGATTTCCCAAGCAGGCAGACAGAAAGCAAAAAGGAGCAAATTCTTCCTTCCTCTGACTTGTATTCTTTTTTTATTAAATTTATTGTGGTGACATTGATTAATATTATGTAGGTTTCAAGTGTACAATCCAATAAGACATCATATATATATTGCTTGTGTGTTCACCACTCAAAGTTAAATTTCCTTCCATCACCATATATTTGACCCCCTTTACCCCTATCCCCTCCCCTTCCCTCTAGTAGCCACCAATCTGCTGTCTGTGTCCATGAGTCTCTGTTGTCTGTCATGTTTATTGCTTTCAGTTTTATATCCCATATACAAGTGAAATAATATGTTCTTAACATTTTTGTCTGACTTATTTCACTTAGCATGATACTCTCAAGATCTATCCATGTTGTCACAAATGGCAGTACTTCATCTTTTCTCATGGCTGAGTAACATTCCATTGTACATACATATCACATCTTTTTTATCCAATCATCTTTTAAGGGACACTTCAGTTTCCATTTCTTGACCACTGTGTACAATGCTGCTATGAACATCAGGGTGCATATATCTTTGTGGATATTTTCAAATTTGTTGGGTAGATACCCAGAAGAAGTGTTGCTGGGTCATATAGTAATCCTATTCTTAATTTTTTGAGGAACCTTCATAATGTTTTCCATAGCTATTTTTTGTTCTATTCAGACTTTCAGTGGTTGGAATGATGCCCACCCACATGAGATGAGAGGGGCAATTTACTGAGTTCACTAATCTCATTCAGAAACACCCTCGCAGACATACCCAGAAATATTTTTTAATCTGAGCACCCTCTGGCCAGTAAAAATTGACATAAAATTAACCATCGTACTATCTCACTTGATTGCTGAGTGGATTCAGTAAATTAACATGAGAAAGCACTTAAAACTGTGCCTGGCACAAAGTAATTGCATTAGTTACTGTTGACTTAAAGTCCATATCTGATTATTCCAGTATCTGCATGTCCTAAAGTTATTTTTATATTGTCTACTTTTTTCTTTTAGTTTCCAGTTATTCTTGTGCCTGGCATATATAACATTTTTTATTAAATGTCATACATCATATGTAAAAACTTTCAGAATCTTTTAATTATAATTCCTCTCTCCTGAGATAATTTTCTTTTGACAGGCAGTTGGATCTAATTGTGATTGAGATAGTTCAAGACTGGGCTTTGGGCCATTTGATGGCTGCTCTATTTCTAATTTTTCATTATTCCCCTAGGGTAGTGCTTGAGGTATCTCAAGAGAAAACCTATGGTGCAGGGACCCTATCCTCCTTTTTCAGTTCTGAACTGCAAAGTTTCTTCTCATTCTCCTCCCCACTCTTCCATGCTGTCAGTCTTGAAGACCGCCAAAAGCTCTAGGACACATTTTTGCTGCTCAGCAATTTTCCCCAGGAAAAAAAGTACTGGAGAAGGTCCCCTTTACTTTAGTACATTTCTTTCTTCCTAACTTATTATCTACCCCTGACTGTTTTGGACAATCGTTAATGCTGTCAAACATCTATTTGTTATATTTACCCAGACCTTATAGTTCTTAGCATCATGTTTAGTCTGATATGGGCAATTTCATCATAATTAGAAGCAGAAGTTTTCTTAGTTATAAAAAGGGAGAAAACTTCCTGTCCTTTATTCTATTTCTTAGTAGTTGCTATGTGGATTACAGTATTAAGCTCTAATTTATCACAATCTACTTAGAGCTAATACTGAATTATTTAAAATAAAATGTGAGAACCATGTAACAGTATACTTCCACTTAATCCCCTCATTCTTTGAGTTATTGTCATATGTAGTACATTTGCATACAGTATAAATCCAACAACATAGGATTCTAATTTTTGCTTTAAACGTTTCTATATTTGTTAAATTATAAGAATAAAATTAAAAATATTTTTTTTTTTCTGTAGAGGTAAGTTACCATGTGATATCATTCCCTTTCACCTGAAGAATTTTTTTTTTGCTAATTCTTGTAGGTTTGCCAATGAGTAATTTTGATTTTTGTCTTTATTTCCCCTTTATTTTTGAAAGATATTTTCTCTAGATATAGAATTCTTGATCGCATTTTTTTTCAGCAGTTTGGATATATCAACCTAATGTCTCTAGCCTCTATTGTTTGTGGTGAAAAGTTAGCCATCATTCACATTGTTATTCCCCATATGTAATAGGTCATCATTCTCTTGCTTCATTCAAGATCACTTTTTCTTTGGCTTTTACCAATTTATCTATTAAATATCTAGGTATTTATTTTATATTTATCCTACTTGGGGTTTGTCAAGTTCAGGTCTAAAAGGCTCTCTATCATCACAATGCAACAATTTTCACCTATAATTTCTTGGTATATTCTCATACAGTAGTAGCATGAATATCCAAAACAAAACACTTATACACATAGAGATAAGTAACCGTAAGTCAAAAGTAAAATCTCTAAATTCACAAATTATACCATAAAAATATTTTCCTATTGGTGAAATAATTTAGCACATTAAACTAAAGATACAGCAACTTAATTTTAAAATTCTATCAAGTTTACCAAAAATATAGTGGTTACCAGAGGCTGGTGGGGAGGAGGGAGGTAGATGGGGGGGAAAAAAAAATTAAGTCATTTCTTCAATTTAAAAAATTTAAATAAATAAATAAATACCATTTATATATCCTTTAAAAAAAAGTTTACCTAAAATATACTTTCTATAGAGGCAGAGTTACTGTGAAGCTAATAAATTTAAGTTTCAGAGTTCTGTAGTGGCCTTCAAAATGTCTTCATATGAGCATTTATTTGTAAAGTTTGCAAAAGTACATTAATTTTTAGTTTTTTTTTCATAAAGAAGACCCTAAATTGCATGGACCTCAGGCCTTGCCAAACCTGCTCTTTACCTGGAATGAAAAATAAATGTAGTTCTTTCTGTGGGAAGCCAAAAGTTTTTGTTTGTTTGCTTGTTTGATGACTTCGCAATAAACAAAGAAAGAATGCTGCTATAGCACAGAAATGACTTGAGCAGTAGGAACGTGTTGTTGAGCAGCAGGCACTTTGGCAGACCTCGTTTTCCAGCCCAGAAGTATGAGTTTGGCCCTCCCACACAAGACCAACAGTTTTTTATAGTTTTAAAAATAAGTATAAGTTTGTCTATGGCCATGCCACCCTGAATAAGCCTGATCCTGTCTGGTCTTGGAAGCTAAGCAGGGTCAGGCCTGGTTAGTACTTGGATGGGAGACTACCTAAGAAGACCAGGTGCTGTAGGTGTAAAAACAAAAAATGAGGGATTGTAAGCTGACAAAGTCCTTGCAATCTGTGAGGTCAACCAAGGCTTGCCTCGCCTAAAAATAAATAAATGATAAAAAAATTTTAAGAAAATAAGTGTAAGCTAAGCCCTCAATGTATAGAGCTTTGCCCTATTAAAGCATAACTTTTTTTACCATGACCCACCTAGTAATTGACTATGATATTGGTATAATGACGTTGTCACCGAAGCCTGGGTACACAATTATGCAATCTGTGTGCTTTGAATACAGAGTTCTGGTATAAATCAAAACCAAATTAGAAAAATGGTACCTCTTAGAGTAGAGCAACTGATGGGAGATCTGAGTAATCATCTTGGCTGTACCTAGCAGTGGAATTTTAGGACAGCACACAAGTACAAGAATGATCTCAGTAACAATCCATTAAACATAATTCGATTTTACTAGGTAACTAGTTCAGGACAAATTTAGAGTTGAAATTCAAAAGTACTTCTCACTTCTTGAAGTAAATACTGGAAACTTAGTTTCATAAAAAGAACATTCTCCATGAAGGACTAAAGATCTTCCTGAACTATGAAAAAACAAATTTTTTATTTAAATGTTATTGATATTACATTCAATTTTTCTCACTTGAACATTTTGAATTTATAAAAGAGGTTAAGCCTTTTAACTACCAAAATACAAATGCAAAGATACTATATAAAATATTCACAGTTAAAATATTTTTTACTTGTTTCCAAGTAAAATGAAATATATCACAAAGAAATATTGTATATTTTTCTTTCAAGTCTTCCTACAATGAAAAAAATTAAAAGCACTTTGTAACAAACTTAATTAGTAGACACCAAAAAGGTTTTGGTTTAATGATTGGAAGTGAGAAATTAATACAATCAGAATTTATTTAGTTTGGTTTCATAACTAAGTCTTCTGGCTAGTTAAACTAGCTGGTTTCAGGATTCAGGTATTAAAAAGATACTAATAAATTATTTTAGAATTTTTTTCAGAAATTTTTTTCTGAAATCTTTTTAGAAATCTATTTCACATTCTTCACTGCAACAAATAATATGCCTCTGTATTAGGTCCTAGAATTTTCTACTAGAGAAATTGTTGGGTCCTTAAAAGGCTCATCAGTTGTGACTAAACCTCCTAAATCATGATTTTTTTTGTTTGACCCAAATCCTGCTCTGCCAATAAAAGATACAGTCATTCTTTGGAAACAGTTACTTGTGTTGTAATAATAGGCCCACCCAAATAACTGTATGTCATGTTCCCCTGATAAAGAATAATCACACCAGAATCAACATGTGGTTTCTTTCCTGAGCACTTGCTTCTGTCCCAGAACCCAAGTTCAGGAAGTGAATCTGGCTCCTGATCACCCATCTAATGAAGAAATAAAATGCGAGCTTCTCTGCAAGGCTTACAAAGCCCTGGTGACCTGCCCTCTAACTACCTGTCAACCTTCTCTCCTTCCTTTCTCATTAAAGTCAATACATTCCAGCTATACCTAACTCATCCCTAACTCATCTGATGTTCTTTGAATGTACTATACTTTTTCAATCCTCTGGAAAGCTCTCCTTCCTTGTTATCTTGGCCAACTCCCACTCATTCTTCCAGTTAGCTTCTCAGGAAACTTTTCCTAACTTTTCCCACAAAGGAATGCATGCTACTTCTTTAAGTCACATTCTGTATTCTGCACTTACTTCAATGTATTGTTATTGCTCTTCATGTGTTTGTCTCCTTTTGATTAAACTGTGACCTCTCTGAAGACAGAGTGTATATTTCAATGTTTGTTGTTGTTTGTTTTTTTTTAACTTTTTTTTATTTATGCCTACAGCACCTGGTCTTCCTAGGTGGTCTCCAATCCAAGTACTAACCAGGCCCGATCCTGCTTAGCTTCCAAGATCAGACATCGGGCTTGTTCAGGGTGGCATGGCCGTAGACCATAGACTGTGGCTCCACCGGGGCACAAATCCAGGACTTTCTGCATGTAAAGCAGATGCGCCAACCGCTACACTATGGAACCACATCCTAGATTTCAATGTTTATATTCTCAGAATAGCATGATGCATGATGCAAATACATGCACTAGTCATTCATGTCTTCATATTTTATTATGTATTGTGCACTAGACACTGTGCTCTTGAGTTGACAATTCAAATTGAGCAAAAAAGCCAAGGTCCCTGTTCTCCATGAGCTTACTATCTGGGAGAGAAACTGATGTTATTCAAGTGATAATACTCACAAATATATGATTACAAGTTGAAATAAGTGCTCTGAAAGAAACACACACGCATGCACAAACCTCTGACCTAGGCTGGAGCATGGAGGAGGAAGACTGGCTAAAGATCACTTCTTTAGGGAAGTACTGTTTACTTGCCATCTGAAGGATGAGTAATTAGTGATGAGGTTGAAGAGAAGATAATGGGCCAGAATATAAGGGATCTTTGAAAGGCCATAATAAAGATTTAGTTCTTTATTCTCAGAGCATAAATGAGGCATCAAAGGGATATAAGAAGTTGACTGACATTATCAGACTTGTAATTTGCAAAGATGCTCAGGCTGCAATTTAAAGACTGAAGAGACAAATATTTGTTGACTGAATTAACAAATTAAGTGAACTAACACAATTAGCTAATTTTTTTATTAAAGTGCAGTTCGCATGTAATATATTAGTTTCAGGTGTACAACATAATGCTTCTTTCTACATTTATATACTTTACAATCTGATCACCATGATAGGTCAAGTAACCATCTATCACCATACAAATGATTACAGTGTTGACTATATTCCCTGTGCTCTGCATTACATCCCTGTGACTTATTTATTTTATAGCTGGAAATTTGTACCTCTTATTCCCCTTCACCCTTTTCACCCATTCCCCCATTTCCCTCTCCTCTGACAACCATCGATTTATTCTCTGTATCTAGAAGTTTGTTTCTGTTTCGTTTTGTTTATTTTGTTTTCTTAGATTCCACATGTAAGGGAAATTATACAGTATTTGTCTTTAACTTATTTCACTTAGCATAATACTCTCTAGCTACATCTATGTTGTCACAAATGGCAAGATTTCATTCTTTTTGTTACTGAACAATATTGTGTATGTGTGCGTCACATCTTCTTTATCCATTCATTTATTGATGGACACCTAGGTTATTTCCATATCTTGGCTATTGTAAATAATGCTGCAGTGAATATAGAGGTGTATCTTTTTTACATTAAGTGTTTTTGTTTGCTTTAGATAAATGTCCAGAAGTCAAATTGCTGTGTCACAATGATAGTTTTATTTTTAACTTTTTGAGGAAACTCCATACTGTTTTCCATAGAAGCTGCACCAATTTACAATCCCACCAATAGTAAACAAGGGTTCCCTTTTCTCCACATCCTCGCTAACACTTACTTGTTGACATTTTGATAATAGTCATTCTAATAGGTATGAGATGATGTCTCATTGTGGTTTTAATTTGCATTTCCTTGATATTGGTAATGTTAAACATCTTTTCATATATCCGTTACTCATCTTTCCTTGGAAAAATGTCTATTCAGGTCCTCTGCCCATTTTTTAATAGGATTGTTTGAGTTCGAATTGTATGAGTTCTTTATATACTTGGATATTAACACCTTATTGGATATGTCATTTACAAATATCTTCTCCTGTTCAGTAAGTTGTCTTTTCAGTTTGTCGATGGTTTCCTTCTCTGTGCAAAAGCTTTTTAGTTTGACATAGTCCGGTTTGTTTATTTTTTTTTCTTTTATTGCCCTGGAAGACATATACAAAAATATATATATTGCTAAGACCATATTGAAGAGTTTACTGCCTTTGCTTTCTTCAAGGAGATTTATGGTTTCAGATCTTATATTTAAGTCTTTAATCTTTTTTGAGTTTATTTTTGTATATGATGAAAGAAAGTGGTCCAGATTTGCATTTTTACCTGTATCTATTCAGTTGTCTCAACACCATTTATTAAAAACACTGTCATTTCCTCATTCTTGCTTCCCTTGTCATAGATTAATTGACCATATAAGGGTGGGCTTATTTCTAGGCTTTCTATTCTTTTCCATTATTCTATGTGTCTGGTTTTGTGCCAGTATCATCCTGTTTTGATTACTATAGTTTGGTAATATAGTTTAAAATTAGGGTGCTAATTCTTGAGTATTCATATTATGTTAACCCCATCTAATTGGAATTTGAATGTTAACATCTTCTAGTACAGCACTGTCCAATAGAAGTATAACATGAGCCACAGACGTAATTTTAAATTTTCTAACAGCTGCATATTAAAAGTTAAAAAAAGAAATTAATTTTATTAATGCATTATACATAACTAATATATCCAAAATACTATCACTTCAACGTGTGATCAAAATTAAAAACGTTATTAATGAGAATTTTACTTTTTTGTCCTAAGTGATTGAAATCCAGTGTGTATTTTACACGTATAGCATATCCCAATTTGGATAACCAATTTCAAGTGTTCAATAGTCGCTGTGGCTAGTGGCTACCTTATTGGACAGTGTAGTTGTAATGCCTTCACTCAGGGGTTCCCAAATCTGACTACAGTAGTCATTGGAAGTATACACAAAGACACTTATTAAAAATATTTCCCAGCAGCTCTCTCTATTTTGATTAAATACCTCTAGGGAGAGGCCCAGAAATCTGTTTTGATCGAGTACACCAGGTGATGCTGACGCAACAGTCTACAGACAAGCATATGAGAATTACTGCCTTGCCTCAAAATTGTGCATATAATAAAACCTTTGTGAATATAATGAAACCTCTCACATCCTGGGAATATATGAGCAATGTCATGGGAAGCTTAGTAGGGAGGATATTTGGGACACCTTTCGAATCATTTCCAAAATTTATTACTATCACTATTTTCTAAAAGTTTAGTCTGGAGAATCTAGTTCCTGAAAAGATAGCAAACTAACACTATTACCTCCTGGAGCCCCTAAGTCTCATCTTGAAGATATTATGTAAGTGAGAGGATGGTGATTGATCTGGGAGCCTAACCCAGAAACTGAGAAACCTATAGGAAAATGAAAGGGAGTTGGGTCCCATTGTGGTTGGGAAAGGGAAGCCTGTAGTCATAGATGGACATGATGGAGGTAAGGGATAGAATGGAGGGATAACATCTCTGATTATGCCTTTTCTGCCCACATTACCTTGGGTGTATCGCAGCCCATCCCAACTCACGGTGGGCATAAGAACAGCAGGGAAGCCCAGCACCTGTCCAAGGAGGAAGAGTAACATCAATAAAAATGATAACTATGCATACAAGTTGGCTTAGAACAGTTCTTATCTTCTCTTTACTCCATCCTGAGGTCTAGGTGATACCAGAGCGGACAGTAGCTCTTGGAAAAGGGATGGCAAATGCAGGGGTAACCTGAGGGGCATGTTCTAATCATGGAAGGGCAGTTTGGGACTAGTAGAGCCCAGACTGTAATACCAAGGCTCATCCATTCTCCTCTTTACCCACCATTCCCCACCCCCAAAATATCACTCAGGCTTTTGATCCTCCCTTTCAAGTATGAATTATAGCTGAAGCTGTTGATATTTCTAAGGAAATGTGAGATCACAAGAGGAAATATTATAGCATCTGAGCAGTATAATTCCATAAAATAAATTTTTTAGAAAACTAGACAATTTGTACTAGAGGAGCAGAATTAATGAACAAAAAATGTGAGAGATTTTATTTTATTATTTTATTTTTTTTAAATGCCTACAGCACCTGGTATTCCTAGGTGGTCTTCCATTCAAGTACTAACCAGGCCCGATCCTGCTTAGCTTCCGAGATCGGATGAAATCGGGCACGTTCAGAGTGGCATGGCCGTAGATAAGAAATTTTAAATGAGTGAAAGAAATACCTCCAAAGACATAAGGGAGAATATTATGAAGCAATAATAAGCTGGAATACTGGTTATGAAAAATATAGCAACTAAAATAAATTTAGTAGATGGGTTGACCATCGAATAACAAATCAGTAAGGTAGGAATTAGGGAACTCTCCCAGAAAGTATCTAGAAGCAATAAAGAGACAGGAAACACCAAATTAAAGGATATGAAGAGAACCCTGATAACAAATCTGATGACATTACAAGAAAAGTTATAGAAAAATATCCTCGTAAGTATATATGAAAACTCCTAAACAAAATAATAGCTAATTGAATATAAATATACACATATATATACAAATATATACGTGTATATTAAAATAAATGAATTTAGTAAGGCTTCAGGATACAAAGTCAATATACAAATATCAATTGTATTTCTATATGGTAGTAATGACCAAATCCAAAAGTGAAATTAAATAATTCTTTTCAAAATCACATCAAAAAAGATAAAATACTTACATATACATCTAGAAAAGACATGCAAAAACTAGTACACTGCAAACTACAAAGCATTGTTAAATGAAAATAAAGACAATCTAAATAAATGTGTGGCATTCCCTTTTCATTGGTTTAAGACACACTATTGTTAAAATGCCAATTATCTCCAAATCCATCTATGTATTTCACACAATCTCTGTCAAAATCCCAGCAAGCTCTTTTGTAGAAACTGATAAACTGATCTTAAAATTTATATGAATATGCAAAGGATCTAGAATAGCCAACCCACTTTTGAAAAAGAAGAGCAAAGTAGGAGGATGTAATTACCCAATTGGAAAATTTACTATTATGTTATGGTAATCAATTATGTTATGGTAACCAATATGGTATTGGTGTAAAGATAGACATATAGGTCAATGAAACAGAATAGGAAGTCCAGATATAAATCTTTATATTTGTGGTCACTTAATTTTTGACAAGATGTTAAGGTAATTCAAGGAGGAAGGATAGTCTTTTCAACAAATGGTGCTCGGACAATAAAACACCCATATGCAAAAAAGAATTCAAACCATTACTTTGCACTATATATATAAATCTAAATGTTGGAGCTAAAACTATAAAACTTCTACAAAATATAGAAGACAATTTTGAGGACCTTGGGCTAGGTAAAAATATACAAACAGCAAAAATATTAAGGAGAGGGTTGTTACACTTGACAAGCATGTGCCAAGAACTGGGGAATGTGCATATCTTAATTTTGTCTTTCGCAATCTGAAAGAGAAAACACTGAGCTATTACCAGCATAATTTTCAAAATTACTGGTAGAATAAGGAAATTATATTTACATTTGTAGAATACTTTACTGTTTACAGAGCTCTTGCACACACATTTTCTCACTTAATTTTCAAAATAGCCCTATGAAATAGGTATAACTATCTCTATTTTACAGATGAAGAAATTAACTGAGACAGTGTGGTCCCCCAGCTCATGGCAAAGGAGATTTAAACTCAGTGCTTTTTCCGTTGATGTAAGAGAACACTGCCCAGAGCAAACTGCTCTTCTCCAATTACTTTGCAACTGTGTTTACACTAAGCAATCCTACCTCCCTTACTTTGCTGATCTAATCAGATTCTTTTTCCCCAGACATTTGGAATAGGACAATAGTGAGTCTCCATGACTATATGCGTTGATACCTGGGAGTTGTGGAGTGGCTGTATTTTTTTAATAAGGTACTTGGAGAAGAGAGAAAACTGGCCTTCAAAAAAAGAAGAATGAGGCCAATTAAGTGATGAAAGGCCATGTGGTCACAGAGGCAAACACACATTTACACTGTGGTAGCCATGGAGATGTGTCACCCAGATCCCCTTTCAAAGAAGGACTTGCTACCCAGCCACAAGGAGTGCCGGTCAGCAGTCTCCAGCTGTCAGCTATAGCTCAGAGAGGCCTCTTTCCCAAGACCATACCCTTTCTGGGGCAGCCTGAATCCGGTGACTGAGTGAGGACAGATATAAAGTAAGAGGCAGTTCTGTCTGATGTGGTACATTGTAAAGGAAAATGCCTTCTTCAGAGCTAATCATCAGGTTGTCTGATGCTCTGTGAGACCTGCATCACAATTTAAATTCTCTCTGGCCAATCCTGCTTTCTTCCCTTTCTTTTCACAGGAATTGATCTCAAATAACTCCTATTGGCATCTATTTCTGAATAACCAAAACTGCAACACATCATAAAACATATCCATACAAAATAAAATTCAGACTGTCATGCTTTCTGGTTACTTGTTCTTGCCTCTTGTGTGGACACAGATGCACTTCCACTTCCTGGCTTTCATCTTAAGCTGGTTTAAGTGCAAACGAAGGGCTTTGACCAGAACATTAATTATCTGTTTCAATACTGCCAATAATAGCCATGTAATCTTGGGCAAATCTTTCTATTTCTTTGGGTTTTTGTTTTCTTATCTGTCTTTCAAGGGGTCAGGAAAGACCCTTCTAATCCTTACTCTATAGTCAACCAGACAGTTGACTACACACAGTGCCCGCTGAGCCACCAAAATGGTTTTAACCATTCTTAATATATACTTGCTCACTGTATTTCAGTCTCTTTCCTAGAAAGCATTCCCAGATTTCTAACTGTTAAACTGAACTCAATTATGATTTTGGCAAAGGACCAGGCCCAAAATAGTTAGGAGAGCTGCACCATGATGCCCAGTGCAGGGACGGGAGACAGAGAGGATAGGGTGCAGTAAGATGTTTCAATCCTATACTGAAGGAGCTGGGCTGTATCTCTACTCCACTGAAATGGAAAAGGGAAGGAAAAGGGCTTGAGAAACTGAACAGGAATTCAGTGACAGCCCTATGTAAATTCCCTTTCTCTGTCCCTGCCCTGTCTCTGCTGTTATAGCCAATACTCTGGCTCTGTACCCCAATAACCCAAAGTTCCCTCCTTTAGGACTACTCAAGCCTCACTTTTCCTTTGAAACTGCCATTCAGTGATACCACCATAATCGCTGATGTTCCCATTAAAACTTCAGTTCCATGGTGTTGCTTATTTAACTTAGGTAAGTAATTAGCTGTGATGCTGTCAAGGATCCTTACTGGTTTAATAATTGTCCTTTCCAGTGCCTGTGGGAAAAAAAAATACAGATTATAAGAAGACCAAATAGGGGAAATATGACAAAAGTTCCAAATGTGCAGCCTTTGTGTTTCCGATCAGTAGTTTCAGAACTTTCTCTGTGATGTTAAATGGAAATCTAGATGATTTTATTCTCTTGAGGATCAATACTCCCTCTCATTGCTCCTATCTCCCAAATTTTGTCTTTAGCAAAGCCACACAGATTATGTCATCTAACCTCTTTTCCTAGTGTAAACTTGTAATCTAGCCTGAAAATCCAGGCAGACTCTCTTTGACTCCATGGGTAGCTGGTACCCCTAAGTATCTCCAAAAGAGACTAGCTATATGATTTCTCTGGACGCTTCTTCCTCACAACCCAATAGATTTTACTAAACTCTTTCAACTTCTATACTTCCTCCAGCACTACTTAATCGGTGGTGCTCCAACTAAGGTTTTAAAATTACCATTCTTCCTTACTCTGCTCAATCATTCAAAATTCCCATTCCCTGAACAATGTGTGAATGAATGATAACAGCTAAATGCCCTGCAAATTATAACAGCGGGTAGTAAACAAAGCAGCCCATAGCTAAGATGCTATTTCTTTGGAGCCTTCTTGCTTAGCGAGAAAACTATGTATCTCACAGACATGATACGTAGATTAGATGAACACCTAATGCTCGGTATGTAATAATAATAATTTTAAAAAGTAATTGAAACATACAAGAGTGGTTTTAGGTTTTTTTGTATTCTTCTGTGTATTTTTTAAATCTAGTCCTGAGAATTGAACTTTTGGCCCAGTCTTTAAATAGGGAAAATAAATTATACACACACACACACATACTTATTTTCTCTTAGAATCCTGTAGGGTGCTGGGAATGGGGAACTGGCTGATGTGGGCTCTTACTGACAAAGAACTGAAAGAATAAAAACGAATGTCTTCTTTCCTACCTAAAACCTATCGGGATTCCCAGAAATAATAGCCACCATATATTGATTTTGTTTGTCACTGCTAGCTTTTTTTCATGCACGAATCGATTGGATCTTCACAATAACACTAAGAGATTTGTAACATCATCCATCGTCTGAAGCTTGGAGAGGCGTAATGTTAGGTGTTTCCTCCACTGTCGCACAAGATTAGATTTAATCTTTAATACAGATTAGGGTGTACCTTCCCAGTCCAAGACTATAGGTTTAGCGTCCCTCTTTGCCCGAGCCCTCCAGTTTCTTTAACAGAGGAATATAGTCACGCGCAGAGGGTGGGGCGGGAGGCGGCCTCCCCAGGGGAGGGGTTTGGAGAAGCCCCACCTCTAAGGCGGGACCATGATGGGCGTGTCCTAACGCCAATTCTCTCAGAGCCTCTGAGCCGCAGAGCCGTAAAGAATTCTACGAGTCGTGAAGTGGCGAGGAGCGAAAGCGTTGCTTTACGGCGACTTGGAGGAACACGCCAATCCGGCGTTCAGTGCTGGAGACTTCCCGATCCTACACGTGGCCCTCTGCCCGGGATCTGGCCGATAATTCTTACCTGTTGGTGTGGACCAGCCACATTGAAGGATACAGTGGCAGCGGAGGCCAAGGGTCGTGAGCTGATGGATTTTGCTGCTGAGAAAGAAGGGATGTCGAGAGACGGTCTCCAAGTTGGAGCTGCGGGGTTGCGGCTGAGTCTCCAGTCGGGTAGGGAGGGAGTCGGGGGCATAGCAAGGACGGAGGAGGCCGGCGGTGGAGAGATGGATTATGGACCGACAGGAATGGAGACAGTAGGGGATAGACAAGAAGAAAATGGACAAAAGGCAGACGAAATGCGAGTGGATCTAACAGTCGTGAAGCAAGAAGTTGTGGACTGGTCGGAAATGGAAGAAGGTATGCGGAATGGCCAGTGGGTAAAGCAGGAGGTAGAGGATAAGCCTGAGGTGAAGGAAGAGAAACCAGTCATATTAGAGGTGAAGCAGGAGATGGATAGTGGTTTGGTGGTGAAAGAAGAGAAAGTGGAAGAACCAGAAGTAAAGGAAGAGAAAGTGAAAGTAAAGGAAGAGGTGATGGACTGGCTAGAGGTGAAGGAAGAGAAGAAAGATAACTTGGAGATAAAACAGGAGGAGACGTTTGTTGGTCAGAACATAAAAGAGGAAGAAGTAATGGATGAAATATGTGTAAAAGAAGGAAAGTATTTCCCGAAAAAAGAAATGATGGATGATACAAAAATGAAAGAAGAGCCTCAGATGAATTCCCCAGTGGGCTCCAAGCGTAAACTGGCCATGTCAAGGTAGGATAGTGAAAAATCCACTGGGGAATAAAGCTGTGGAGTCCTCTGTTGTCTAGATTGAAGGAAACTACACTACTAACAGGGTGTAGAATGATGAAAAATAAATGCAAATTTGGGGCCCTGAGGCCTGAGTGGTGGGAGTAGGGGAGTGGGAAATTGGGAAGGAGGGTTTTGTCAGATAACAACAAATTCAGTGAAAATATGTGAGGTTACTGGTGTCCAGTGGGAAAGTTAGGAGGTGAAAATTCTGGGAACCAGAAAACCTTTGGACCAGATTCTGGTTTGACTTAATATGCCCTTGACTCAGTATTTGTTTGAAAGAGGATGGAGATGAGGAAAAGTAATAAAACTAACAATGACAAAGTGGATTAAGTTAGCAGAGATGCACTTGAACTCACCCAATTATCTGGTTTCTCTGTGGGTACTATGAATATGTATTACTTTTGATTTACTCTCCCAATAGTGACAGCACAGAAAATAAAAGAGTGGTCAGATTCTTGGGACTATTACTATCTAGAACACAACAGGCAAAATAGTGTGGTTGTCAGTATCCCAAGGTCCTAGAAGAGCAGTTGAAGACAGATGATGGGTAATAGCATTTCTTGATTATTTTGATGCCCATTCTATGTTGGGTTTGGGTTGTGAAAAAAAAAGATGTAACTGCTACTCTCTAAATTCAACTGGGTCTTATATTCTTTTGTTGGTGTGCCTTTAAGATAGCTAAAAGTAGCTCATGGATTGGACTTCTGCGTATATGTACATACTCACATAATCATTAATAGATTGCCAGGAATTTCATGTTAAAATATTAAATAATCTTATTCTCTGATTATAGAAGAAAACAGTGAAAAGTGACATGATTTTTTTAATACATTTTTTATTACATATCACTAACAACATTTTAAATGTTGTCATTTGAAGATGGTTTCCTAGAAGAAAATTTTCTAACGATGTTTTACAGCTATCAAGTGTTTTATCAGAGTTCCTTGCATATACTGTATTCGCTATGACTTAGTCTAATTTAATTGTGATGAGTAATTGACTCAAAAGTTTTTATAAACAAATAAGTAGAATTAATATTTGATAATTTATTTAGTTTCATGTGGGCTTTTGTAGGTGTGAAACTTGTGGTACAGAAGAAGCAAAGTACCGATGTCCCCGTTGTATGCGATATTCCTGCAGGTATGTGTGTGTGTGTGTGTGTGTGTGTGTGTGTGTGTGTGTATAATTTCCTACCTTATTACCTCTATCTATCTGTACTGTTGTTACCTCAAAGTATAAAAGAACTTCCTCTTTGTCTCTTCAGTTTGCCCTGTGTAAAGAAACACAAAGCAGAACTGACATGTAATGGAGTTCGAGATAAAACTGCATATGTTTCAGTACAACAGTTTACTGAAATGAATCTCTTAAGTGGTAAGCCATCTTATGCATAGCAGATTGATGCTTCCTGGCCATTGGCATATGCCATTTGTTTATTTTTCTATTTCTAAATTTTTAGATTATCGATTTTTGGAAGATGTTGCAAGAACAGCAGACCATATTTCCAGAGATACTTTACTGAAAAGACCATTAAGCAATAAACATGTAAGTATTTCCTCTAAGCCCTTTTGGTTAGAATTTTTTCTAATTGATTAGACTCGTTTTTATTCAACAAATGTGTTAACTGGTTACTGTGGTCTGGGACTATTCCAGTCATTAGGGATATAGCAGTGACCAAAACAAAGTCCTTCCCCTCTTGGAGCTTGTAGGGTGAGAGACAGATGAGCAGAGCACATATAATTTCAGATAGAGTTAAGTGCATGTGGAAAATAAAGCACAAGAGATTAAAGAAAATGAGAATGATGTTTGTTTGGAGGTTGTGAGGGTACCATTTTTGAAACAGTGGTCAGGAGAGGCTTGAGAGATGATATTTAAGCAGCCATCTGAATGATGAGAAAGAGGCAGTCATGTGAACATTTGGAAGAGGACTATACAGAAACAAAGACTCTGAGTCAGGAACTAGATTGGTGTGTTTCAGGAATTAAAAGGGCAAGGTGACTGAAGCATAGTTGAGTGAGGAGAATGTCAAATATGAGGTTAGAGAAACTGGTGAAGGCTCTCATTTATTCTGAGTAATCCATGGGAGGGTTTTGAGCATGTTTCCTTTTTGAAAGATCATTCTCGTTGCTGTCAGGAAAATGGACTAAGTGGAAGATTGGAAGCAAGGAGACTAGTTACAAAGCTATTGCTGTGGTTCAGATGAAACGTGGTGGCTTGGATAATGCCATTGGAATTATTAAGAAGTAATTAGATTCTGGTTTTGAAGGAAGAGCTAACAGGACTTGCTATTTCAATACACTAAATTTTCATACTCTTTTCATCCTTTTTTCATTCGTTGAACACTTCAGAATTAAAGCTTACATATTTGAAATATTTTGCAATTGCTGTTATTCCAGAAATTTTATTATTGTTATTAGGTCATGTCATGGAATTATGTTCATTTTTCAGAGACTATTTTAGTATCGAAGTTGCAGAATTTTAATACCCTTTAAACCTATCGTATTGGTACAGACATGATGTTACACATATCTGAAAGAACGATTATCATCAACTCTTTTTCACAAGCTTAATTAGGTATATAAAATTTCTACTTAAAAGAAATATTACTTAATTTTTTATTGTGAAGTACGACATGCACATTAAAGGATAAAAGAAATAACCATTTAATGAATACTTATAAAGTGAACATCCATGTAACTACCACCCAAGTCTAAAATTAGAACATTTGCCAGTTTCTCAAAAGTTTCCTGCAACCTCTTTATGCCCTTCCCCAATCCATTCTTGTTTCTGAACAGTTTTCTAGTTTAGGACCACACCACAATTTGTTTATCCAGTCTATTCTTCATGAGCTTTGGATTTTCTGTAATAACAAAAGAATTTAGAAACAGTGCTACCATGGACAATTTTTTTATGAATTGCGATTTGCATGTGCACATGTTTTTCCAGGGTTTATTCCACCTGGGAGTAGAATTGCTTTGTTGTGGGGTGTGCATATTTTCAGTGTGACTAGATGCTTCCAAACATTTTCCAAAGTGGTTATACCAACTCCCAATGGTGTATAAGTGAACCTTTTGTCACATCCTATATAATATTTGATTTGTCCAGAGTTTTAAAATTTTTGTCAGTTGATGGCTGTGTAATTTTATTATGGCTTTTAATTTGCAGTTCTCTGATTCCTAATGAGATTGAGCACCTTTCAAATATTTTATTGGCCATTTGAATTTTCTCTTTGGTAGAATACCTAGTCACATCTTTTGCTTATCTTTTCATTGGTGAAATTTCTCTTACTGGTTTGTAGGAATTTTTTTAATTTTTTGGACACCAGTTGATAGTTCTATATGTGATGAATACCTTCTTCCATTCTGTGGCTTGTTTTTTACTCTCTGTGGTATCTTTTGCTGAACAGATTGTTCTTAATTTTAATGTCAACTTTATTTTATGTTTCCTGAGTAGTTAGTTAGTAGTTTTATGTGTTTATAAAGAAATCCGTCCCTACCTTGAAGTTATAAAGCTATTCTCCCATAGTTATTTTCTAAAAGCTTTATAGTGTTGCATCTCACATTTAGTCTAAATTACCTGGAATTAATTTTTGTGTATCATGTGGAGGTCCTATTAAATTTTTTGCATGGATAATCTACTTTTCCTAGCACCATTTTTTGAAAAGTTCATCTTTTCACTGTTGCTCTGCAGGACCACCTTTGTCATATAATCAAGCATCCATATGTGCTTGGGTCAGTTTCTGGCCTCTGTTCCATTCTGATGGTCTACTTGTCCATCCACACCAATACTACACTTTCTGAATTCTTGTAGTTTTTTTACTGAAATTTGCTGTCTGATAGAGTAAGTCTTCCCACTTTGTTCATTTTCTAGAGTATTCCTATACTCTATTTCCTAGAGTATAATAGAGTGTAATTTTATACAAGTAGGAAGAATCAGTCCATTCTCTCCCCACCTGGGAGTTTGGATTGGGTTGCATTTATTATATAGAATAACTTAAGTGATTGGGTTTCTTTATAGCATTGAATCTTTAAATCTTTGGTTGTGTTGTATCTCTACATTTATTTGAGGCTTCTTTAATATCTCTCTATAATTTTCTCAGTGGAGGTCGTGCACATTTTTTGTTAGATTTATTTTTGGACACTTTATTTCTTTTTTTTTTTTAAACAGCATTTTCTTTTTAATTTTTTATTGTCTCTTTGCTGGTATTTAGGAATGAGGGTTTTTTTGTTGTTTATTTTATAGTGAGCAACCATATTAAAATCTATCCCAGTACCTTATCTATAAAGTCTTTAGATTTTCTCTGTAAACAATCACAATTTGTTTCTATTGTTCTTTTAATCATTTCCCCCCCCCTTATTGGAATAGTTAGGACTTCCAATTCAATGCTGAAATACTAGTGATTGATAGTAGATATTAATATTATAAGTCCCAAGTCCACCCCTAGGTTTGATGATTTTGCTAAAAGGATCCACAGGACTCAACATAGAGTTGTACTCATGGCTATAATTTATTAGAGTGAAAAAGGGTACAGAGCAAAATTAGCAAAAAGGAAAAGCATGAGAGAAAAGTCTAGAGGAATTCAGCTGTAGGTTTCTAATAGTCCTCTTCCATCGGAGTCACATAGTACACAGTTAATTCCTCTGGCAATGAGTTGTGATGACATGTGTTAAGTACTGTCTACCAGTGAAGCCCATTAGCCACTACCCAAGGTTTTTATTGGGAGCTCTTCATAGAAGTACCCTCTGCCTAGCATGTGCCAAATCCTAGACTTCCAGAAGGAAATCAGATAAAGCCACGTTCTTTATACAAACAATTTAGGTACAGTGAACCACTCTCATCATTTTAGGAAAAGTTTTATGTCAATGTAGGGAACCATTTACCAAATTCCCAGACACCAGCTAAGGGCCAGTCCTGTAAAAAGAACCTTCTGAGGATAACGGCCTCAGGCCTGTATTAACTCTGCTGTACATCTTTATTTTGTAACTCCTGATCATTGAGGAAAAACTTTCAAGATTTCACCACAATATTTGCTCTTAAATTTTTTGTAGATATAATTTGTTATCTAGATTAAGGAAATTCTATTTCTGCTTTGCTAACAGATTTTATTATGAATGGTTGTTATATTTTATCAGAATGCTATTTCTGTATTTGATTATTTTTGTTTTTTAATCTATAATATTCTAATATGAATAATAATGCTTTGATTTTCTATTTTAAGTTAAACTTATATAGTGTATTATTATAGCAAAGCATGCATTTTATACTTTGCAGAATTCGGTTGTCTTATATATGTGTGTACACATTATTCATTCATTCATTTTGTGTTTCTCTTTATGAGTGAGATTGACCTCTAATTTTTCTTTTTAGTATCTCAGGTTTCTGTATCAATGTGATTCTAGTTTCACAAAATTATTTAGGAATGTTTCCATTTTGTTCTTGGATGCATTGGATTATTGAAATTTATTGGGATTATTTCTTTCTTGGGAATTTGGTAAAATTTATTAATGAACCAATATGGGTTTAGAGTTTGAGCCAATGAAGTACGTTCTTTATTATTTATGGGACTGGTCAGGTTTTCTGTGTTTTCTTGAGTCAATGTTAGTAGATTACATTTTTCTAAGAATTTGTCCTTTTGACCTAAATTTTCAAATTTATTGACATAAAGTTCTTCATAATATTCTCCTTTACATTTCTGTCAGTTACAAAGAGAGAAGTAGGTTAACATTTCCCAGTAGATAAAAATCAAAAGGATTTGTATGTTTCCCCTAAGGTTCAGTTTGTTTTGCTTTATGTACTTGAAGGCTAAACTATTAGATGCATACCTCAGGAAATATTTCTTCTTGGTGTATTTAACTTATGGCATTATGAGATGATCCTCTTTGTCTAGCTTTTTGTGTACTTTGTCTAAGATTAATAAAGCTATCAGGCCTTTGGTTGGTATCTACTTAGAGTAATTTTTTTCCCCTTTTACTGTAGGCCTTTCTGTATCTTTATGTTCTAGTTATGTTTTTTCTAAGTACCCTAAGTTGGGTTCCAGTTTTTTTCTAGTCCGACAACTGTAACTTAACTCAATCATTAAGTTCATTTATATTTTGATAAAATTACCTATATATGACTTTAAATGTATCATCTTAGTCATCTTATTTGTTCTGTTTGTCCCATTTTTTTCTTCTTGTCTTTTGAATTGAGCTTTTTTTAAGTTATTAAGATTTTTCTCTCCATCAGTTTAAAAGTCACATACCCTTTTTCTATCTTTTCCTTAGTTAAGACATTACAGCATGCATACTTGATTTACCAGTACCTAAAGTTAATCAGTATCTTAACCCTATACCTAGACAATGCAAGGACCTTCAAACCCAACTTGACAAACATTTTGTGTAAAAGGATCAGACAGTAAATATTTTTTCTAAGCTATATGGTATCTGTTACAACTACTCAATTCTGTCATTGTGGCAGGAAAGCAATCATAAACAGTACATAGCCAAATCGATAGGGCTGTATTCCAAAAGAAAATTATCTGTAAAAATAGGCAGCAGACAGGATTTGGCCTCATCTTGCCAACAGTTACTTTAGAAAACTTAAATTATGTTTTACCCTCTACTAATTTTTCTTATTGTTTTCAGGTATTTTAAATTCTTTTTAAAATTTTTCATACAATAATTACTGTTTTATCCAGTAATAAAAGTTTATTATGAAGTTTATTTTTGTTTATCTTCAAATTTCCCACTTTCTTTGCTCTTTATTCTTTCAGTCATCATCTTAGACCAATCAAGAGGTCACTTTCTACCTCATATATATCCTTTAGAATATCTTTTAGAGAGGATTTGCTGGTTGCCAACTCTTAAATTAGTCTATTAGTTTTTGTTTGAATTTTTATTTCATCTTCATTCTTAAATGATTTTTTCTTTGTAGAACTCTGGGTTCAAAATTATTTTTCCATTGTTATTGTTGTAAAGTTATCTGTCATTTTTAACTGCCTTAAAATTTTTTTTCCTCTGACTGCATTCTTTTTATCTTTGGTGTTCTGCTTTTTTACTATAATGTGAAAATGCAGATTTATTTTTATTCATCTTACTTGACAGTTGTTACTTGACAATCAGTTCTGAGAATTTATCAGCCCGTTTCTGTTAGAATAATGCCTTTGCCTTATATTTTTTTCTTCTCCTAAAACTACTTAAAAGTAGTTTAGGTCTCTTCTCCCTACATCTTACCTATCCTTTAACCTGTCTCCTCATTTTTTTTCTTCTTTTTTTTATCTCTGTATTGCATTCTAGAAATTTTCCAGTTTTATTTGGTGTTTAAAAAAATCCACTTAGGCAGTTTTTATAGTTTTTTTTTTTAACTACAAGTATTTCCAAGGTTTCTTTATTCCTTTGAATTTTGCAGAGCTGTTCTGTAATTTATGTATGCTTCTTTTAAATTTCTAAATAATGGGGAACTCTCTCAACTACTGCTTTTTATCTCTTGGTTACTGCTCACTTAGCCTTGTTTTATGGTTGTTTATTTTTTATCGAGTACTTTTTTTTTCCGTAAAAAATTATTTGTGAGAATTTTTTGAAGATAAGACAAATAGGCCTTTTATTCTACCAGGTACTTGGCAACATTGCAAATCTGGGCCTATCTGAAACCACATTGAAGGTTTAAGATTTCCTTGACCACACAAACAAGGCAAATCATTTAAAATCTGAGCAAGGGCTGGCCCATGACCACAACTTCTAATGGATTTTTTTTTTTCTTTTTTTTCCTGTTTTTCCCATTAGACCAATACAAATTTCCTAGCATGTTTTGGGAGTAGGGTTTATTTCTGGTAACTTGAGGGTATGTTTTTCTGTAACTCAGTTTCATTTGAGGAGGGGTTTCTAGAAGATTACTGGGTCTTGACTCTGACCCTTTCGCTGAAGAGGTTGTTAAATGGGGAAGACTGTCTTTGCCAGAATGAGCAAAAGTGGCTTCATTACTTTGCTTACCTTTCTCTGCTTTCACTTTTCATTAAATATTGGTCTGTATTTTCCTGTTTCTGTCAGTTTTTCGATGCTATTAAGGTGATTTTAAAATATATTTTATTACACATATGTGTTTCCCCCATTATCTGGCATTCTTAGATGTTTTCTTTGGGAAGGTTGGTCCTCATAATCACTGCCATCACTGAAACTAAAGTCGCTTAAGTTGCAAAATTACAGGTAATTTCTGAAATCATTTTTATACTTAGCCAGTGATAGCTGGCCCTTCCTTTTCCTTGGCTGCTGACTTAATTGTCTTAAATCTTTGCATTGCAAATTATAGATCCCCATTCACTTAACTAAAAAACTTGCACTTATACTTTGCCATTTCTTTGATTAATCTTTCTTCCTTGATATTACTTTTTTCACTACTCTCTGGAGCTGACTAGTTCAGCTTAAGCAGCCCAGGTGGTCAATGGAGTAACACATGTCAGAGCCAGAATGTTCTCATATCCCATTTTGTACAGCCTACAACAGTGGCTACTGTAACTTAGGCCTTATACTACAATGCCACAATATTTCCTGAGTGAGCTACCTGTCTAGTAATAAAAGCGTATGTAGGTGTGTCTTATGGTATAAAACCATCAGTCAAAGAGAAAGAACTATGTAGGTAACCTGTATGATTGCCATATGCCCTGTATTTTTTTAAATTCCCATGAAATTGTTCTTTTGGCTTGTAGAGCGTATTGTTAAAAGCCCAGGCTCTGGAATTACACAGATCTGGGTTTGAATACAATGTTGGCATCTCATTAATCTCATTGCTAAAATGGGGTAATAATAGTACCTGTCTCATGGTATTGTGAGGATTAAGTGATATGGCTGCTTAACACAATTTTTGAAATATAAGTATTCAGTAAATCTTTACTAATATGGTGCCATTTTGTACCTTTTTTTATTCACTTTTGAAATTTAAGGCAATTTAAAATTAATTTGTCTTTGTTTTGGTTATTAGATGTACTTTATGAAAAATCGTGCCCGAAGGCAAGGTATTAACTTAAAACTTCTACCCAATGGATTCACCAAGAGGAAAGAAAATTCAACATTTTTTGACAAGAAGTAAGTTTCTAAATTCTACCTTGGTATTTCAAGTATTTTGATTTGATCAGCAACATCAGTGAGGTTCAGTTTGCTATAGAGCATTACTACCCAAAGTGTGGTCTGTGAGGTGTTTGTCATTGGTCTATGACAAGGTAACTATACAAATTTTGAAAATAAGCATTTAGAAACTTAAGCTAATTTTATGTCAATAAGCTAATTTTATATCATGTGACTCTAATACAAATTTGGGCTTGCAGTGTGTGTGTGTGAGTGACGTAGATACCATGGAAGTATATTCAGGGACAAAGCAATGAGTCAGAGCAAGCCACTGGAGTAGCTTAGCTTTTTATAATCCTTTCTAATTTGGGATTCCAAGTGAGGTTTCATGTGAAAGCCAGTGATGGAGAATAAAGAATCTTGGGAAACTTTATAGTAATCTGTGAGTACCGATAATACAGTAGATTAGTTTGCTGCTTTCTGAAAGTGCTGGGTCAAAAAGGCACCATATTAGTACAGAAAAAAACAGAATTCCAAAGTACCATAAGTAGCCCAGTAAGTTATTGGATAATACCTTTCAAAAGTCAAGATTCTGGATTTAGATTTTAAAAAACTGCATGAGTCCCTTTCTCTTCCTCTTTAGTATGTATGAGACCTTAAGAAAATTACTTCCTTTCTCTGAACCTCCTCTGTATGATATGGAGGTTATACTAGGTAAACGTAAGGTTCCCTTCCAGTTTTACTACTCCATTAATTGAAAGACAAAACCATCAGAATTACTACTATTCTAATAAACCTTCCGCCTTTTCAAAAGATGTGATATTATTAGAAGAAGACGTTATCTGTTTGTTTTTTATGTTTCAAGACACATTTATAAAGGTAGTTTTCTTTTTTCCTGGTTAGCTTCCAGAAGTTAGGTAATGCTTTCCATTTACAAATATGAGATGAATCCTTTGTGCATTTTGAAACTGACATTTGAAAATTAACATAATTTGTTTGAAATTTAAGGTAACTGGTTTGTGCTTTCTCAAATATAATACATATTCCTGTTTGATGAAAGAAATCACTCGCAGTGTCATCAGAGCTTAGTTCTCAGTGCTAAAAAGCATATAGCCTTAAATGTAAAATTTGGGTCTCTAAATACATGAATGTGTGTGGGGAGTTTTTGTTCAAGAATATTTCATTTAGTATATTTTCTAGGTTAGGACCCAAATTTCTACTCTGTAATTTTGGAACACCTCAGATCCCTGAAATGGCAAATCAGTCTTTTCTTACATTATGCCTCTTGCTCATGAATTTACAATGACTTGGGGTTGGTTTTCTTACATTTTTGCTATTGTCCAATGAGGAGATTAGCAACATAGTACACAATAGGCTTTACAGTCACTTTCTTAGCTTCTTTCACATATGTAAAATGGAGCTGATGATGATAGCTACCATGTAGAGTTGTGGCCATTAGCATATTAATTCACCTGGACACCAACTGGAGTATAGGAAGGAATTAGCATGTAGCAGCAATCATAAAAATAATACATCTCATCATAAAAAAGTTTATAGGGAAAATAGCACCTATAATATCACTCTGTAGAGATGACCAGTGATAACATTTTGTTTCCTTCTAATCATGCTGCTTTTATCGATTAATAAAGTAAAATGTAATAATAAATACTAATCCAGAAATATGAAAAGCCTGCATGACTTTCCTCACATTAAACATTATTAGTTTTTTCCCTTAAAAAATATGTTAAGTATCTGCCTCATTATTTTTAAGAAGTATATTCCAACTATGACTACTATATACTAATTCATTTAATTATTCCCATATTCATGAACAGTTAGCTTATCTCTAGTTTTTAGTTATTACAAATAATGCTGTAATTAACATCCTTGAACAAATTGTTTTATGTGCTTATGTCTTTTCTGTAGGATTCGTTCCTAGAAAGCTTAATTATTGGTCAGAGACTACATGCATTTAAACTTTTGAGAGAAAGTCCAAATTGTCCTCCCCAAAAAAGTACCACTTTGAACTTTCATCAAAAAAGTATGAGAGTGCCTGTATTAGTTTTACTTGTACTTTAATGGAATATTATTAAACTTTTTTTTATATCTGATTATTAGGCTGAGCTTTTAAATTTTTATTTCTTTTAAGATGTACCTGTTTATATCTCATCTTGTTCTGTTATATACATTTGAATATTTTCACCAATCTGTTTATCCTTTAATTTTGTCTTCCACTTACTTTTGATGCATTTTAAATAGTTGTAAAAAAAAAAAATTCTGTATAATTCAGAAATATTAAAATAGACTGGTTAAGAGCACAAACTGGAGCCAGGCTGCCTGGGTTCAGATTTCCTGATCAGCCACTTCCTAGCTATGTGATCTTAAGCGAAGCCACTTAATTACTTTGTGCCTAAGTTTTCTCATTTATGAAGTGGGACTAGTAATAAATTAGGGTTAAACCAGTTTTTATTTCCATTTATAGTTCTATATGAAACTACTTATTTAAACATCTAACTAACACTGAATTGTCTCTTTTTTTAAAAATTTGCTAATTTGCTTTTACTTAATTGTTACGAAGATATGGAATATTTGCCCACATGTTTTAGATTGATATCTTAAAATTTAAATGTAACATTTGACTTTAATCCAATAAGGTGATCTATCCTTCATAGAACCATTTTGGGAGTCAGTGCAGTGAAAAAAATATAACAAGTCTATGTAACTAAATTTTTCCATTCATTGTTAAACGGCCAATTATATTTTTAAATGGAAAATGGTTTTGCTACTAACTGAATTTAAAATGTCTGTATTCAGCTGTTGAATGAATAATAAAGGATTAACATGAGTTCCCAGCTAGTCGAAAGTCATACCTAAAGAATATTGCCAGTTAATCAGCTTGAAAATCTCTTTAATCACAAGATTTTGTTCATTCTTGTTCAGCATTTTCATCGATGATTAAGATCTTGATTTCTTACCTTGGCACTATTGACATTTTTGAACTAGAGAGTTATTTTTTGTGAAAGGCTATCTCGTGCATTTTAGGATAATGTTTAGCAGCAGCATCCCTGGCCAATACCCATTAGATGTTGGTATCACAGACACACACACATGCATATACACATATCCTCTGTTGTGACAACAAAAAATATCTCCAGACATTGCCAGATATCCTTTGGGGTGGGGGCTGCAAGGGGAAGCAAAATCACTATTTAGAACCACTGATTTAGATGAATACAGAAGACATACTTATTGAACTTAATGCATGGCAGAATCAGGATTACAGAACTTTTGATTGCTAAAAGGTGGTATGTGAGTAACAACATAAATAAGGTCCTGCACTTCAGAGGAAGAATATGAAAAAAAGACACTTAGGAGTACCTTTTTTGGGATTCTTGTGTTTTTTTCAGCCATTCATACAAAAATGATCAAGATTTTAGATGATTGTAGTGTTATTTTTTGTTGGAAGGAGGGAAGAAGTGAATACTGAATTTTTTCAAAGAATTATCTTCACTTCTGTTCTGTTTTTAAGAGATTCATTTTCAGTGCTTGTTTTCAACTTTCAAAAGTGATAAGGCTTTGACTCAGATAAACCTGAATTTGAATATTGCCTCTACTGTTTGGTACACATTAGTTAACCTTGGGCAAGATCAAACTTACTGGGTTGTTGAGAAGATTAAATGAAATAATACCTAAAATAGTACCTAGTACTTAGTAAATAATGTACAGTGACAATTAAAGGTATATGCTTTGTTATCTGAAATCTTGGGGATAGAATACATTTACTAATAGGTCTGTGGCAGCATTGCATAATCAGAAAATACTATTTCTGCAGTAAAACCTACAAAAATTCACATTATAATGGGTAAATAGTAACTATAAATGGGCTCAGTCAGGTTTTGCTGCAGAAAGAGTTATTAAAAAAACTTAGTTTCAGAGGTTTGTGAATTTGGGAATTGTTTAATATGAGATTTTGTTCTGTACTATGATTATTATTATTACTCTCTGGATATTAAATTGATCCTTTGTTTAAGTAGCTTGAGCTATAATACAGTCAAAAACTCAGAATGAGCCTGTTCAGAATTAAATGTTCAAATGTTAACTTTTGATCATTCTGAGTGAAGAATTCTTTGTCGTGTTTTTGTAACTTTTCTATAAAGTCTGAAGTGATTTCAAAATCGAAAAGTTTTTTTAAAAAATTTAAATATCCCCATATGAAGTGTGACTAATATGTCACTGTGCCTGACTTACCTCTGTAGAACTAACAGCAGGTTATGTAGCAGCAGACGCAATAGATTCCTTAGAAGCATAATTTATTCTATCCCAGGCATCCTTGATGGCATGAGTTTTTGACCATTATGACTCTGGATCTCCTAAAATCATACACAAAATTATGTGATGTGAATTTTTCTAAGAATAGGAACTGTAATTTTCATTTTATAGTTAACATGGGATGTAATACTAACCAGTCTGTGAGGTCAAAATGTAGTATTTAATAGCGATGAAGTTTAGAAAACTGGTAAATTTGCAGGAACATCATAGAGGATAGCTTTAATGAACAAAGAAAAGTTAAAGGGTGCTTATATTAAGAATAAGATGAGCCTAAGCAAGACATCTTGACATCTGTTAAAAAGAGGAGCTGGTTAAGGAAATGTGTCCAATAGAAGCTCCCCTACTTATTTTGGGGCAGATCCCAAACTACTTCTTTAAAATAGTGACCCAGAGGTAAACTTTTTTACCTCATCTCTTCGTAGGGCATATAACTATGTTCACTTTTACCCAACGCTAATCAAAAACTGTTGAAAGAAATACTAAAGACCTATATGACAAAAACTTAAAGTCTACCGAATGACTTAAAAGATTTGAACAAATGAAAAAAAGTACCTTGTTCTTGGGAAACTCAATACTATAGAAATAATATTTATTTCTTAAATGAACGATCTTTAGATCTGATGTGATCCTAATCAAAATACTAATAAGATTTTGGTTTTTCATTTTTTTTTTCTTTTTTTTCCTTTGAGAGGAAGGAAAGAGTTCATGATAAAATGACAAGTTCATTTTGAAGAATAAACATAGTAGAAGCACCAGGTTAAACCTGAAGAGTAATGAGGCTGGACTCATTAAAATTTTTGAAACTCTAGTAGTTTTATGGTGCCGACATAGAAATCTATAGTCACCTTAAATTGTAGAAAATAGACAGAAGGATATTTGGTATTCTGTTTCTGTTATATGATCAAGTTAGCATTTCTAATTAATACAGATAATTACTTAGTCCACAAATGCGATTGAGACAGCTTGCCATTTGGTGGAAAAAGGCTTGATCTTTTACTAGAACTTCCAGGTGGATCAAAATCTTAAACTTAAAATGAAATTAAAAAAATACTGGAATATTTTCATAATCTTGAAGGGAGGAAACATTCCAGCCAAAGCCATAAGGAAAAAAGATAGCTAAATTTACTTATTTTTTTAAAATCGGATGACAGAAAACGACCAAAATAAAGTAAAAAAACTAACTGGATAAAAAAAATCTTTAACATATATGACAAAAAAAGCTTATGCATTAACAAGAAAGAGACTAGCAACTTATTAAAGAAAGCGGGCAAAGGATAACAGATGATCATAGATATATATGTACATATATCATGGAAAGATATATACATACCTATTATATGGCTGCTAAGATATATACATACCTATTATATGGCTGCATTTATTAGTAATATCTAGTCTAATGAAGGTATGGGTTAGACAGGCCATTTTCCTCTTCCACTGTTCTTGAGAGTATAAATTAGTAGTCATTTTTAGAAGGCAGTTTGGTACTGTTTCTCAAAATGTTATGTATGCCTACTCGAAGAATTTAGCCCACAAATGTATTAATACATTTCACGGAGAGGTATGTGTCCATATATATCTTTTGCAGCATTGTTTATAGTAGTATAAAAGCTGTCAAAAACCTCAAGTATCCATCAATATGGTTCTGAGTTAAATTAATGATGGTAACTTCATGCCATGGAATGCTATGCAGCCGTTAAATAAAAACAAAATTAGATGTAGAAGTACTGTCATGGAATGATATGCATGATACGTTCAGTGAAAAAAAAATGCTGTAGTTTAAACAATTATCTAAAAGATATAAAGCTCACTTTTTCTATTGACATACAATTTACATGCAATGAAATGTACAAATCATAAGCGCACTTTTTTAAAGCTTTGACAGATGTATAAATCTATAGAACCTGGTTCCTGTGAATGTATAGAACATTATCACCACCCCAGAAAGCTTTTTCCAAATTAGCTTTCCTCCCCAAAGATAACCTGTTCTAATTTTCTTCCCCCGAAGATGTTGCCAGTTTTAAAATTTTATATATATGGAATCATATAGCTTAGGGATCCCTAGCCCCTGGGCTGCAGACTGGTACTGGTCTGTGGCCTGTTGGAACCAGGCCACACAGTAGGAGGTGAGCAGCTGGCTAGCAAGCTAGGCTTCATCTGTGTTTGCAGCCGCTCCCCAGCGCTAGCATCACTGCCTCAGCTCTACCTCAGATCATCAAGTATTAGATTCTCATAGGAGCACTGGTCCCTGGTGCCGAAAAGGTTGGGGACCACTGATATAGCTCATCCTTAGTTTTGAATGATAGGTTAGCTGAATATGAAATATCTCAAGATGACATTTATTTTAGTAATTCATTTTTTTATTCCACTGTCTTCTCACTTCTCATTTCCACTGTTGAGAATACTATTGTTTTATATAGCCTTTTTATTTTTTCTCTTTCAATTACTTTTAAGATCTTTATATTTTGTCTTTACAGTTCTGCAGTTTCACTATGATGTGTGTCTTCATGTAGTTTCTTTTTATCTTCCTTGGGATTTATTGTGCTTTCTGAATGAGTTCTGGAAAATTCTAATGCGTTATCTTGGTCTCTTATTTATTTGTCTTTGCTACATTCTGGGTAATTTACTCATCTGTGTCCCCCCAAGTCATTTTCTCTCCTCAGCTGTGTCTAATTAATCTGATCTTTAGCCCATGCACTGTTTTTCTTGTTTGTTTATTTCAATTATGGTTTTTTTTTTTTTTTTAAAGTTCTGTTTCTTTCCTGAATGTATCTGGTCTTTTAGATAGAATTGAATTTCTTTCGCATGTTTTAAGCTTCCTTTGTTCACCAATTTTGAATATTTATTATCTGTATCAATAATTACAGTATGTGAAGTCCTAGGAAGTGTATTACTGCTGCCTGATGTTTGTTGACTCGTGATTATGGTATGACTCTTGTTTCCTTGTTTTTTTTTCTAAAATGTAATTGTGCACTCAAGTTTATGTAGAAGGTGGTACACATTTGCTAATGCCAGATACTCTGTGGTATCAATCCAGGACCCTCTTTAATTTCCTAGTCTGAAGTTTCTCAGACCATACTATTCATATTATTAGTAATAATCTGAATCCGAGATCCATTTGTGGAAGCTTCATTCTCAGTTGAAACCTTTCTCCCCAGCTGCCTTTTTCTCTCCCTAGAGCCCAAGCTGAGGTTGACAATTTTTCTTGTTGTCTCCCTTTGCTGATAGGCAGGATTTTTCTGGTTCATCCTTTCACTGATTTTATTCAGTGATCTCAGTTTAAGGTCTACAGTTTATGTGGGCCCAAGTATCTTGTCTCATGTCACCCAGTAACTGTTGAAACACCAGCCTCTTGGTTACCAACATTGGCAAAGGCCTCTGGAGCATGCATACTTTTAACATTCCACTGTGGTTTTCAGTTCCTGCTTCCTTTTGGCCCTGAGATTTTTCATACTTGATGATGAGCTTAGTATGTTTGTTCTATTTCTCTGAGATTTCTTACTATGCTATTGAAAGGGTTTTCAGATTATCTTCTCTACCATGTTGCCCTAATTGCTTAAAATAAGCACCTTCTCCAGCATTAAGGTAAGTAAGGTCATGAGCGGGAAAGAGGTGGATCAGGAAAGCATGATAGTTACTGCAATTCTACTTGGAATTTCTCTGATGGATATAACTGTACATAAGGAAAATGAAATATGTGCAAGGAATTCAATACAGCATTGTTTGCAATAGCTAAAGAGTAGTCTGAATCTAAATATTCATCAGTAGTGGACTGCCTAAATAAATTGTGGTAAACCTTTACAATGTAAAAAGAATGAAACAGCTCTAAATGCACTAATATGGAATGAACTGCCAGAAGTATTATTATGTGAATAAAAATAGATGCAGAACCATGTTCTTTATATGCTGCCATTGTGTGAAAAATAAAGTTTTTATATATAGATGCTTAGAGACAGGGTTGAGAATTATGTACCCTTTTGTACCTTTTTGAATTTTAGACCCTGTGCACATAATGCTTATTTTAAGAATAAATGAATTTTTAAAAATAATTTAAAAAGACATTGATTGATGTGGGCAGGACTGTGATACATTTTGAATTGTAAATATAATCTTTGAAAAGTTTTCTGATGCTATCACATGAAAGTCCATGTTTTCATTCATGACTACCACTCTTTCTTAATTGTGTTTTAGTGTTTTGCTGCAGGAAGCCAAGGACACCAAACATGTATGGTTGTGCTTGGGTAACATGTGTCATTTGGTTGCATAAGTTCTTCATTTTATTTTTCTGGCTATTTGGGTCTGAAGATTAGGCAGTGGAGTGGGGGACGCACTTTGATTTGTCAGTTGGAAAAAAGATTAAAAAGAATTGGACTGAGACTCCTCCCCAATAATATCTTTAGCTTCTCTCCAGGCTTGGACTCTTAGGTGAGAGCTGACCACCCATTCCCCAGAAATGGGCCCAATATTTGATCTTCTCCCCCCACTCTGTCTCCACCTGACCTCAGCCCTCAGTTCTAAGCCACCCAATCCTTCTTACCATTCTTTTACTGCTATCAGCTTAGAACTGAGTTTTAAACTTCTTTTTGTCCCACGGTTCTTTAGCTCTCTGGCCATGGGTCTCTCTTAGACAAAGTTATTAAGATAGTAGAAGTGTGCCCATTATTAAACAAAAGTGTGAATTAATATTTGAGCTCCAGTTCTGATTTAGAAGCTAGCCACTAGATGTCTCTGTTGTAAAGAAATAATCTTTTACGGATTCAAAAATTACTTTTTGTCCTTTGGATGAAATTACAGCGTTCTAATTATATTGCAATGATTTACTCATCCAGCTCTGCATAATGTCAGTAGCACTTTTTTCCTGAAACAATTATGTGGTGATACACTTCTTAAAGCACTTTATTTTTTATGCACGGTGTCTTATATGACGGTTTGTTACTCAGCTGCAAACTGAGTTTAGAAAAGAGAGCAAAGGAAAATGAAATGATGGGTTTAGCAGTTGTGGTTATGAGGAGAACAACTGGATTTTGCGGTGATCTTTGGGGGATTACATAATAGGTGCTCAGTACAACTTATTAACTAATTGAAAATGTTTAGCTCTCCGGTTTCTCTGCCATAACAGCTTTGATATAGTTTGATGTAATAATTTCAGAGCAACAGTAGGGACTTAAAACACAGTTTGAAAGAATAAAAACCTAATGGTTCCCCAGTCCGGCATTTCCTTACTGGGTCTTGTAGACAGAGGTAAGGAAGTGCCTGTAGCTTCACAGAGGGTGTACCTTTCCACAACAGCAGTTAGCCAGCGTTCATGAAAATGGAAAACCAAACTCTGTTGATCTTCTTGGGGCCCCCAAACTGGTTCACTTAGGGAAGTCTTACCCTAGACAACCAAGTCTGTTCCTTCATGATATGCCTCTAGAATAATATGTCCTTTTCCCTTTTCTTCACTGCAGCATTTATCAGCTATATTTTCCCCTGCAGGGCCATCTTGACTCACCCTGGACTAATGGGGAACTTCTAAGTGCTTTCCCTACCTTCAGTGTCTCCTCACCTCAGTCACTTATACACTGCTGCCAGATAAATCTTTCTAAAATGTGTTTTTACAATAATGGTCACCTGCTCAAAATTCTTGAATGCTTCTGTCCCGTAGGAGTCATTAGTGCAGAGGTACCTTCACAGGCCATAGGCAGAGTTGCCAATAGATGAAATTTGTCATCTCATCTCCTGGCCTTGGAGTGTCTGAAGCTCTCAAGTATTATACCCCATTCCATGGCCTGAAGTCAACTCCTTTTTCTTATCACCCTTCCCCATTTGAAACTGCTACCTTTCAGGCAGTGGGAAATATAATGTTTCAAGTATTTCTCATTAAGCAAAATAATGTAAGTCTTCCTCTGTGAATTTGCTTTTTAAAGGAGGAATAATAATGTAGTTAATAATTCTTGAATATTTATTTTGTGTTAAACATGACAATTTAATCTTTATGCGTAAGGGAGTTTTCTTGACAAGTTACCTACCCCTTTATACCCATTGCTTTATTTGTAAAATGAGGACAGTACTAGTGCCAGTTTTGTGTAGTATGCAGTTTTCACTTTAGAGAACACATCAGAATTAACTGGAACAATTTCAAAATGCAAATGCATGGGCTGACCAACAGAATTGCTAATTCACTGAGCCTAGAGCAGGGCTTAGGCATCTTTATTTTTTAAAATCACTAGATGAGGCTATGCATGTGTGGGATCAGAGGGTATGTGGGAAATCTCTGTACCTTCCTGTTGATTTTGCTGTGAACCTTAAAGTGCTCTAAAAAATTGTCTTTAATTTAAAAAAGGAAAGCACCAGATGATTCTGCTGTTTACTTCTACCTTTCAAACCACGGATCCGTGTGCTAATAAGTCACTGTCCTTTTTTTTAAGTAGTTCAGTCAGTAGGAAGACAAGTTAAGTCAGCTAACTCTTACACCTTTTGTAGGTTATGCTCTGATGGAGTACTCATGGAGTGTTATGGGAGCACAGAGGTGGGCTCAGTGCCCCAGCCTTGGGGAAGTGTTCTTCACTGAGAACTGGGGACTGGAAAGACCTTGCAGAGAAGATAGAATTCAAGCAGATTTTTAAAGGACAAGGAGTAGTTTTCAAGTCTAGGTTCTTATCCAAACAGAAGAGAAAGATGGGTTATAGTGAGAACATCAGATGCAAAAGGATAGAGTAGCAAATTTAAGACAGGGAAAGTAGTTTAGTGTGTCTAGAAACTAGGGTGTCAGTTGTTAAATGGTAGGGGATGAGGCTGGAGAGAGCCCCACTGGGGCTGGACCTTGCAGGACCTATATGCCACGCAAGGGAATTTAGATAGAGTCATACTTTGAGCAGAAAATGTTCCTGTTTCTATGAGGGATCTGTAGTAAATATGGATCTTCATAATCTGTCCCCAATTAATTTCCTAATGTATTCAACTAAATGTACGCAGGCAGGTCACTATTCTTAATCCTAAAACATCTTCCCCTTCCATACTTCCTAGCCATCAGTGAAAGTACACATGATAGCTCATCTTCTCCATTATTTCTCCTTTCAGAATTCCTATAGTACATATTTTCTCTGCAGGTAATGTGAAACAGATGCCAGAATTTAGTGCTGGTATTCAGTTTTGGGTATGCACATATCTGCTCTCCTTTTTGCATTCTGGTGTTTCTTAGCAGGGGCTCTATTGGCATTTTGAACAAGACAATTTTGTTGTATGGGACTTTCCCAAGCATTATAGGAAGGTTAGCAGTTCTGGTCCCTACCAGCGAAATGCCTAAAGTGTTCCCCATTTTGAGAACAATCAAAACTGCCCATTTTCAAATGCCCCCACCTCCCAGGTTAATACCACTTCCAATTGATAACTGCTTTACTAAGCTATTTATCAATTATTTGAAGCAAATATACTTTTTCATTTCAATCTTCCTCTTTTACATCCATGTTTTTAATATACTGTCTACTAAAGCCAATACCACATACTTAACATATTTCCTATTATTATCATGTGGTTTTGAAACTAATTTTTAAAAGAGCAAAATATAATATATAACTGGAACTTTACAAAGTATTTTCATAATGATGTGAGACATAAAATTTTGGTTTTCATTCTCCCCAATTACAGTAATTTTAATCCATGCTAAGTAACTACACAGATCCTTTATATTCACTCTCCCAGAAACACTTATTATGATACCAACCCTAATAAAATAGATGGATTATTCTTATGAGGAATAGCTTCTTTTATTTTTCAGACTTTAAATGTTGATCTAGAAATACATTTTAAAAGATAAAATGCTGTGAGTGAAGGATTATATAGATTATTTTGTACATTTGCTTTTTCCTTGGAAGATTTCAAAATTTGGTAGATTTCTTTCTGCTTTAAATTAAAATAAGATTTTATAACCAAATGTGGAAGAAACCAGTTTTTTTTTCCTGAAATTCCTTCAGGTATTATTTGCTGCTTCCATATTTCATAACAGTTGATAATTCACAGATTATCTTTTATATTGCTTAGAAATGAAAAGTGAAACCTAGAAAGAAGAAAATTTTTATCAATTAGGATGCTTTATGTTGCATGAAGTAAAATACCCAATTCAAACTGCTTTGAGCTGTTAAAAGGATGTATTATTGGTATCGTAATTGAATGTCCAGAGGCAGAATAGACTTCAGAGTTAATAGATATGGTGACTCAATTTTATCATCAAAGACCCAGTTTATTGCTGATTCTCCATTGTATCCTCTCTGGTGTCAGCTCAATCCTCATGGCCATAAGTTGCTCATGGTAAAATTATGGTTTATAGTAAATATCCAGGAGTGCTTCTCTCCCAGCGATACTGGATAGAAAACCTGAAATTCACCATGATTGGACTAACTAAAGCCATCTACCCAATCCTGAGCCATTGTGTTCAGGAGAATATACAATAGTGATTTTCTTAAGCTAACCAGTAAGTACATACCCCTGGAAATAGGGATGGGGTCAATTTATCAAAGTATGGTGATGGATTAGGAAGAAGGGTATTGGTACGGGACAGCCAAGTAGGCTTGAAAATGTTCACTATAACTCTTAAAAAGCATTTCAAATATGGATGCAAATATTTAAAAAAATATAATTGAGATACTTTTGAACTAATAATAAAGAAAAATACATGGCTCGTTATTGAATTTTCAATTCTGGAAAGTTAAAAATAATATAGTAGATTAGAACATAGTCTTTAGAGTTACTGTACTACATAGATTCAAAGCCCAGGTCTGCCACTTTCTAGCTGAATAATGACCTTGGAGGAGTGACTTTCTTCTCTCTACCTTGGTGTTCTCATCTTTAAAATGAAATAATGGCATTTTGTGTCATAGAGTTACAAGAATTAAATGAATTAATAAATGTATTTAAAACAATGCCTGACATATAAAAACACGTAATAAACTGTTGTTATTACTGTTGCTACTTGCTAATGTTCTCTGGTAAAAGGATCTACTGATAATTTTTATAACCTGGAAACTTTTCTAATTTAATTAGTGGTATACTATTCTAGAAATCAGACATGTAGATAGTCTAGCTTTAGCTTATTTACTTCATGGAGTCACCAGTATTTAAAAAATAGAAGTAAAAATTTCAGGCATTCTTGAACTGACATAATATGTCATTGTGCTTTCTCAAAAGTAGTGGAAAATCCTTCCCTTAATAACTGCAAACAAGGACTGAAAAGTTAATATCCTGAATATACTAGGGGAAACACTTATTAGGAGAGTTAAGTGGTAGGACATTGAGTCTCTCTGTAAGGCCTCATTTCATTCACTCTTCTTTGTAAATGTTTGTTGGTGCATTAGCTACAGAATAAAATCCATACCGTTTAGCAGAACATTCAGAGTCTTTTACATTTTGGTATTAATCAACATATCCAGTTTTACCATTAGCCACTAAACACTAAATTCAGTGTTAAGTAGAATTTGATTTTGAATTCATGGTGAAATATTCTCATTTAAGGCCCTGTCAGTATCCTGTTCCAAGCCTCATTAATTCAGGACATTGGATTGAATATAGAATTATAACAATGGTAATAATAGCAGTAGCTAACATTTTTGGTTGCTGTGTTTTGAGCTCTTGACATATATTTACTTATTTAATCCTATGATATAAATACTGTTGGCATCCCTATTTAACTGTGAGAAACCTGAGGCACAGAGATCACATTAAGTAATAAATTGTTAAAAAGAGTAGGATTTAAGAATAAAAATATTTTAACTCATTTCAACTTTGTATTGGAAATCTTCTCAGAATTCAGCCTCCATTTGTAACTCTTAATTGTAGCATATTTTTTTGAGGAAAATAGCTTTGAAGCTGTCAAAATGATTAGTTAGATAAGTAACACTAGTTCTAGTTTGGTAATAATTTCTGTGATAAAAAGGAAACATCTTAAAACTTTGAATAATGAAATATTTTTAAGTTTAAAAAGAATTTAGAATTATTTCTGTCTTTTCTATGATTACTATTCTGCACTTCCCCATGAAAACATCTTTGACTTTACTGATTATGAAAAATAGCAAATCATGTCAAAATGTTATTAAATACAGACATATGAAGTAAGAATTAAGTCCTTTTATTATGTTAAGAAATAGCCATAGTTAAAAGTTGGGGGCACATCTTTATACTTATAAATACATGTATGAATATGTATATTTTTAAATATAAATGCCATTATTTAACATACTCGTGTTTCTACCTTAGTCCTGCCTCATCGTCTCAGTATGTAGATCTACCATGATTTATTTAATCAGTATACATTTAGATTTATTTATTTTTTTGTTATAGGAAGTAGTACAGTGGACATTTTGTACATGTGTCATTACTTGCCCAGTTATTTCCTTGGGATAAATTCCTGAGAATAAAACTGTTAAGGCAAAAGTATACTATTTTTCAGTATAACTTTCTATTTATAGCTTTTATGAAATTGAACTGTCAGAAACGTGCATCAGTTCATACTCCTGACAGTAATGGAGAGTGTCCATTTTATCACACTTCCCTAAGATTTATAATTTTAACAGCATCTTTGTAAATCTGGTAGGTGAAAATATTTCATTTCTATTTACATTACTCTGGTTATAAATTGGCTTGAACATCTTATCGTATCAATAGAGCAGTGCCATTTAAAAGAATCTGATGACTTTTGATTTGTATCTCCTTCCTTAGAAGTATGGTAGCTCTCCAGAGGTGAAAATTGGCAGTTTTAAGTCATGAAATCAGAAGAATAATTGACCATATGGGTATAGAACTTAGCCCCAGATTCGTTTCTTCATCCGCATATCACTTTCTTGAAAATATGGGATAAAATGATCCTTAATAGTTTCTAGCAAGCAAGAGTTGTTAAATAAGTTCCCTATATTAACTCACTGAAACAAAGTACATATAAAACAATATTTATTTTCCTCATTTACTACATGTATAGTCTAAGTGTTTCTCAGCCTTTTCATTATCGTCTCACAAAGGGCTCTTTTAGACATTTTTTTCTCTAATTGCCCTCATGATATTTTGATACCACAGATATACTATATATCTGTTTATGTACAGTGGCCCTTTGGAGGGCCATAAACCGTTATAATAGCTAAGATTATTTTTACCCTCTTAAGAACTGGTTTTCACCGCTTTTGGGGTGATGCTCCCCCATTGAGAATGCATGAGTGTGTGCATGTGTGTTGATATTTGGGGAGGAGGAGCAAAAGCTTTGCTATGCATGAATAGTTACTTCAGTTTCATGAGACTCAGAAGAGATCCATATTTCTGTTACTTTATCAGGTTGTCCAGAGGGAACATTAAGTTTAATAATTGCCACCATTAATTACTTCACCAGTCTATTATCAAACTCTTATCATGTAGTGCCTTGGGGTGCCTAAGTTACTAGAATATTCTTGGTACAGTATTTCCATTCTTATGAATGTTGATAAATATGGCAAGGACACATTGACATTATTATAGCGTTAAGCATTTTGCTGAATTTAAGAAGAGTAGTCCTAATGCATTAAGAGTAATAGTAAGTGTTTAAAGTTCTATTCCAATGGCTTTCAGACAGTGGTGATTTTGCCTCCCAGAGGACATTTGCAATATCTGAAAATATCTAGGTGTCACAACTGAGGGAGTGGATGTTGCTAGTGGCATCTCGTGAGTAAAGACCTGGGATGCTGCTAAACATCTTAAAATACACAGGGCAGTGTCTCCACGCTCACCTCCATAATAATTATCTGGTCCAAAATGTGAACACTGCTCTATCCTAATGATTCTACTTGGAATCTATCTTTAGTAAATAATCCAAAATACAGAAAGTTATATATATACATAAAGATACTCACTGAAGCATTACTTTTATTTTTTTCCTTACAGAAGTGTGTTTTTTTAAAAACATAAATATAAATGAAAAATATATACATAATTAATTACAGTTCCCCTCGCAAGTAATGTTTTGGGCACTTTGGTTATATGTATTATTTTAAGTGAGACATGTATCAGTATAGTACATAATTATGAAAAATGGGAAATAAACTTAATTCTTTGAGACTTAGGAGGAGATTTATTTGTCCATGTCAGGGGTACATCAGTTTCAGGAACACCAAAGAATTGGAAACTACTTTAGAGATAGTTAACTTTCTCATTTTAGGAATTCTTTATATAATATCCTTCATTCTCTCTACTTGTTCACTTAAATATTTTACTCTGAATAAGTGTTCTCAAATGCCTCTTATAGTACTATAGACTAAAAAAGTACAGGCGGTTTTTTTCAATGAAAAAACTTTAGTTTTTTAGTTTTTAGTTTTAGTTAACTTTTAGTTCTGTGTGCTGGTAGCGGTAAATGAAAGCCTCATCCCTGGGGATATTCTTTTATTTATTTATTTTTTTCTGTGATTTAATATGGAAGAACAAATGGTAAAAAATTGAAGTAGTCATATGTCTATCAATAGAGAATGGAGATTTGGCATTCTTCACACAGTGGAGTACTGTGCAACAATTAAAGTTAATGTATTTAATCTATATGTATCATAAATAAATCTCTAAAGCATAACTTAAATAAAGAAAGCAAAGCACAGGATTTTTAGAATATGATAACATTGAAATAAATGTTAATATCACACAAGATACTATACTGTTTATAGATATGTGTATATATGTGTATATAAAATATAAAACCATGAATGGCAAGAATACACACTCAACCTCAAGACAGTAGTTACCTCTGATGATAGAAAGGGAATTGGATCAAGGATCAGTACAAAGGATCATTATCCATATCCATAACTTTTTATTTCTTAAAAGAAAAAAAAAATCTCAAATAAATATGGCAATATGCAAGTTGGTTAAATCTGAATGTAAGTACATTGAGTAGTCTTTATATTCTCTTTTTGTTTTTGAGATGTTGCAAGATCACATTTTTAAAAAGTAAATGTACTTTTCAAATTTGTTCATGTTTGAAGTGAAGCCAAATATAGAAAGATTTTTAAAATACTCATAATTTAGCAATGTGTATATAATAAAACAGTAATGAATGACTTCCTTATAACCACAAGTAGTTAACTACAGCAAATAAAATGATCTCCAAGGGCTTTTCTCTCTTGTTTTTGGAATGTTGAGTACTTTCTGAAGGTATTTAGGGTCTATTGAATGTTAAGAAATGGGAATGGTTCTTGAAATTACTCAAGCAATGATGGGATGATTGAGTATGATTTACAGTTCTATAAGATGACAAGTTCATAATTTTTTCCCCTGTAACTTAACATGGAAAAATAAATATATTTAGAAAGAAACAATGTTATGCATTAAGATTTAAAAATCAGTTTATTTCTTACTAAGAGAAGAATGTAGTGTCTCTCAGCCTGTCAATGGTGATATTGTGCTGTGCCTGTTTCACAGGTAACAAACATTGCAAGGTATTTTCTTTTGGAAGAATTATTTATTTAACTGTTGTATTTACATTCAGATTTTTAAGTTTTTTTTTCTGGGATTTTAGACATCTCATTTAAAAATTAGTGAAGGGTGCTATACAACTTTATCCTATAAAAAAGTATGAAACTTAAAACGATTGTTTCTTGTATAAGTGGCACTATCAACCTAAGCATAATCAAGCATATTTTTCTCTAGTTACTGCCAAAAACTGTTTTGTTATTAAAGAAAACATCCTTAACCAGATCTGTGATAACTTACCCTAATAGAAGAATTTTCACTTGATTTTATGGTTATTGTGTTCTGATAAAAATTTAATTATATAGATGTTTGGTGGGAGATACTTAATTGTGTTAACTGAAAATTTAATTATATAGACGTTTGGCGGGGGAGCATGTTTGCTAAGGCATAGATTTGTATGAGTATGCTATTGGCTATTAACTTGCCAGTAGATTGTTAGAAATTTCTTTTAAGTAAGGAAAAAATGTGTAAAACTATCATGTAGTAAAGACATTTAAATTTATGTAATGATTCAATATTTTGAGCATTAAATATTTTTTTAAAGTAATGGTATATAGTGTCACCAAATTTAGACATGTTAAATAGAAAACATACAGTCATTTTTCTAAAAACAGACGTTTAGTGAATTACTACTGCTGTTGGTCCTGTACCAAACCAAAATTTAGACCTGAAAGCACAGGGACTCTAGTTTAGAGTGCACTCTGCTTAGCAACCAACGTGTTGTCTACTGTTTTGCTACTGAATGCACGTACTCATGGCTCAGAAGTGTATATGCAGCCAGCTGGTCTCAACCAGACAATACTTCATTCACCTAATTTCCAGACTAATCAGGAAAAGACATCAGCTTATTGTTTTTAGTCATGAGGAAATTTATTTGTAAACGTCAAGTAGTAGCACACTGATATCAAAAGCCCCCTGAGAAATTTCCTTCTAATTCAGGAACGTGAAATCCTTGGAATTATGAACTGCTTCACTTAATTTTTTTTTGTCTTTAAAAATCCTTGCAAGTATATTGTTTTAAAATTTTGGCCTCTAAAATCCTAGAAAAGTGATAATAAATAGCTCTTGGTAGAAACAAAGTACATTAAAATCTAAATACTTTAGAATTGTTATCTGAAAACAAAAATTTAGGAAATTTGCTTTGTGTTCACACTTTTATTTTCTACCTTGATCCTCACATGATTATTTCCTCTCTTAGAAAACAGCAGTTTTGTTGGCATGTGAAACTGCAATTTCCGCAGAGTCAAGCTGTATACGTAGAGAAAAGGTAAAGTATCACCACTGTCTATTAAGAATTAAATTGTTTTTATTATGTCTCTATATTTAAAGTAAATTGTTAAATGTAATCTCAATAAATGTATGTCAATATTAGAATGGATAAGTTGTGGTATATTGATACTATGAAATGCTAAACATCACTGAAAATGAATGACATACAAGCTACACACATCAATGTGGATAAATCTTAAAAATAATGCTGACTGAGAAAATCAAGTTATGAAGACTTCATAGACTTTGATTCTGTTCGCAAATATGAAAAAAATACCTACAGAAGTGGTAAAACTAAGGGAAATGATTAGCACAGAAATCGTGGTGGTGTTCACTCCAGCAAGGGAAGCAGGCATTAAGGAGAGAGATGTAGGGAGAATGAAGAAGGCTGGAAACTGTCTATTTCTTAAGCTGGCTGATTATATAGGAAGTGAAAAATGATCCACAATTTTACTCTACAGAGATTACTACTATTAACATCATAGTACATCCCTCAGAAAATATATTATTGTATGCATGTACATAGGTATACTTATAATTGGAATTAATTTGCATAAATAGTTTCTTACCCTTTTATGAACATTTTCAAATGCCATTTAAAAATTTTAATAGTTGTGTTTTGATTCCTTGGGTTAGGAAAATTTTAAAGTTGCTTTTTAAGTAATATTTTTAGCATATATCTACATTATAGATAAATGTCCTCTGTAATTGTCATGGAATTTAGTGAAAAACTTTCTTATTCGAAGGTACATACAAGATTAAAGACAGGAGAAGGACTTAAATTTTACAGATAGGACTGTATTACACAATAGTGTATATGAATATGTATAAATGACTGAGATAAGTTACTAGTTCAAAACAGTGTCTTAATTTTGTTTCTCAGCTTTATAGTTTAAAAAACAATGTGCATACATATAGGAAAATCAGAAAACTTACCATGCTTCGTCTCAGTAGTATCAAATTTGTAACCTGGTTTTATGATTTAGAATGAGTAAACTTGAACACGCACTGAAATTAGCATAATCTGAAACCTTTTTTTCATATTTTTTATTTCTGCAGCTTTCAAATATATTTCATCCTGACATTTCTTTTCATCTTTGAGCACAGATGTGCGTTGAAAGAGGCATCATACTTTTTTTTCATACTTTTATAATTAATTTATAGGGAGCGTCTCAAAATACTATTTTTTAAGACTTTAAGTGTCTCCAAGAAGTCTTTTTGAGCTATTTTTCTAAGTAATTTTTGCTTAACAGGACATTATATATTGCCAAAAGTAAAATAAAAACATGGTCTGTATTCGGCTAAAAAAAAAGCCACAATATTTAGTAATTCTAAGTTAATACCTCTAGTAGAAAATTATAAATGATAATATGTTTTATTTTCATTTTTCCTTTGTTGGGAAGAGTGCCAGATGATAAAACTATTAATGAAATCCTAAGAGCTTACATTGATCCTGAGAAGTCTGATCCTGTAATTCGTCAAAGGTATGTTTTTTTAAAATTGTAACTTTCTAAAATTATTAAAAATGTTGTATTTGCTATGTGCATATTTATTATGTAAAGTCATGACTTTATTGGAATGTTATGTGTCAGTGCCATTTACTTTCTGTCCCATTTCCTTTGTTTTTACTGAAGGCTTTGTCAGTTGGAGACGATGCTTTTGGATAGCAATAATCATAGTTAGCACTTACCCTTTATTGTGTTCCAGACTGTCTTTGAATTAGATACTAATAAATGTATTCATTTAATCCTCACATTGAGGTAAATTACTGCCATTATACCCATTTTACAGATGGGGAAACTGAGCCTTAAAATGATTAAGTGACTTCATAGAGCTGATAATCAGGGAAGCTAGGATTTAAACCCAGGCAGTCTGAAGTCAGCCTCTGCACTTTTAACCCTTAAACTAAAATGCCTTTCAAGTTGAAGCAAAAACTGAAAATGAGGAGTTTCAGAGTAACTGTTAAAGACAGGAAATCCTGTTTCAGCCAAGTCTCCATAAAACTAAGTAAGATATACTCTGTTTCCTATCCAGAAATACAGCATGAACAGAAATGATTAACATAGCATGGTGGAGTCAGCAATAAATGTCTAGGTTAGAATAGCTACATCTTTCCATTATTAGCTGTGTGATCAGGAGCAAGTTACTTCTGGGCCTTAATTTTTCTCCATCATAAAAATGAGATTAATAATATCTACTAGATAGGGTTGTTTTGAAGCTTTAAAAAATCACATATATAAAGTTCTTAGTGTAGGACCTAGCACATAGTAGGCAGTGCTTAAAAAAGGAAACTATTATCAGAGTATGAATTATTAGTGTTCCTGGACAGAAACCCAGTTGACTTTCTTTTCACTAGATGGTACCTGCTTGGGATATGAATGGTTGGTTTGGTTCCAGAGTAACCTGATATTTACAATTTACGCCGAGTGGATTCTAAAGTGTCTGATCCAATTCTAGTTAAATCTCATCATCTACTTTTGATAAAAGGTAGCACCCAGACCAAATCAGATTAATGTCACATATCAAACAATGTCTTGGGCCAGGCATAATAGACATATGTCTTTCTTCCTAATTACTGATAATCCAGTTATCATTGGTTATATATTTGGTAATAAAACAAAATGACTGTCACTAAATTAGATACATTAAAAAAATTAAATTGCAAGATTACTGAAATGAGTGTTTCTTAATTTAACTTAATTACACAGAGAGAAGGAAGGTAATTTTTTAAAATTCAGATCCTTGGTTAGAAAATATCTTTAACCCTTTTTCTATGCTTATATAGATGAATTTTAAGTATTATTAGCTACTCATAAATGCTTAGTCTTCCATAGACACTATTTTGAAATATATTAAAAATCAATTTTGCTTCTTTCAATGTAACATTTTTATTTCAGGTTGAAAGCCTACATTCGTTCTCAGACAGGGGTCCAGGTTTTAATGAAGGTCGAATATATGCAACAAAATTTAGTAAGGTAAAATTGCTTCCCTCCCCATTTCTTTAAATATTTTTAAATTCTGCAATATAATTAAGTGGCTCGATTAGCTTAAGTAGCTAGTTATTTCACTAATTATCTGGCTATTAACAAAGCCGAGGCTTTTAAAAATGACTTTCATATTAAAATTTTTAAATAATCACACATAGAATATTTTCTGTTGAAAAATCACCTAGTTAGAATATTTTAAAATAATAACATGTGCAACTAAGAGCTTTCTAAGTTGCATTTTAACTTATTTCAAGAAATATTCTCTGCAACAGAGTTCCAGTTGTTCCAGAATTCCAGTGTTCAACTTGTTGCTTTTAGAAATGCAAAAATTCATGTCACCAACTGATCACTGAGTATATTGCAGTGGAAAGAATACTGTATAGAAATGTGAAGGGAGACAGGTTCTAACAGTTTGATTTGAGAAAATTCTTAAATCACCAGACTCTGTTCCTTATAATGGAATGATGAGAAGACAACATAAACGATTTCTGAGAGTCCCTGCGAAGTTTGCTTAAGTGCCAGTTATGTCAGCCTACTGAATTACAAAACACTGATCTTTTAAGACCTGTAATTCTCGTCCCCTGTTTTCATTGTTTAATTAACAAAACTACTATATCTTATTCAGACTAATTCTGATTGGCCTTGTCTGTAATTTGATTTGCTAGTATAGCTTAGTCCAAACTGAAAGCAGAGCTAGGATTGAACCCTGCTCCCAATTATGTTAACTTGAGTAAATTACAAAACCTCACTTGCCGTAGTTTTCTCATGTCCAACATGGGGATGGTAATAATAATTATGATTGTCATGAGAAATTAAGATAATTCATTTAGCACATGCTTTTATTATTCCTACCATGACTATTATTATTGCTACTACTACAGATAAATGGATTCTTACAGAAGGTCTACACATAAGATTGCAAGACATTCATAGCTAAGAATGAATCTAAACAGCAAATATTGATCACTTTTCTTACCAACATATCTCAGATATTCTCAGATTTATATTATTATCATAGTTCATTGATGAAAATTTTGAGTTTTCGGTCACGTAGTCCTTTTCCTAGACTTATTAATTCAGTGTACTTACATGTAGTTCATACTTTAACTCCATTCTTTGCCCCAATAGATTTGGGGTCCCAAATAAGAGAAGGATAGTAAGTTCTGTGGTTTCTGCAAAGATAGTTATCCAGAGTAATAACATCCATATTACCCAAATTCAGTGATTTCTGAAATTGGCAGTCATTTAGGTAATTAATGAGAAATACCAATGTAAAAGGTGCCCTTTTTTGTGTTTTGTTTAGCAAAGTCCTAAAGTGAATTCCATATAACTCGTGTTTAAACAAAACAATTTGCATTGCTCCCTTGTATTTACCTCTGATCAATCAATAATTCATTCTTCCTTCTTCCAAATTCAGTTCCTTTCTAAATATGCACCATATTTTATCTAGTTAGTTCATGTAAATATTTTATCTAGTTAGTCCACATTTCATACTGTGGTGCATACTTGATGCGTACACTATGGCTTAGTCTCATAAGCCTGCTAAGAGAACACATCTGAGAGTCTTTATGAAAAGTGGATTTGTTTTGGATAGTTGTATCATCCCAACTTCTCTAGGCCATGGAACTAACATACCCTCTCCAAGGTTTCTCTTGACAACTTCATGACATGTCCAACAATCTAACACTTCAGCACCATTCTGAGCATTTGCCAACCCCTTGTTAAAGACTGCTGGTGTGGGGAAAATATATAAATGGCTCCAGGAGGACTGGAAGGCAGACAGTAAAAGGTACTATCCATTTCGGTTCAGGAAATTCTTATTCTTAAATGCAGTAGGAGAATAAAACATTGCCTCATTGTTTGCTTGGTATGTGCTTATCTGACCTTGAATAATTGCAAATAGTAGCCACCAACTACTGTTTTAATGGCTGTGTGAATGGGACTATTTTATTTTTTAACTTTTTTCCCATTTACCCTGAGATAATTCGCAGATTATAGTCCTGACCTTACCCCCAAAGTTTGCCATAAAATATCTCACTTTTATTATGATTTTCTCATCACTCTAGTATATTGATAGTCTTTGGAAAGAAATGACATCATTCTATTTATAGCATTCTGTTTTTAGTAGTTCGATCGCTGAAAATGTCAAATCTTAGAAAATATAGCATCCCTACATGAGCTACACTTTATATTTTCTAAACGGGAAAAGAGCTAAAGTAATAAGTATATATTTGAAACGCTAGATAGCTTATATAAAGTTAAATAAAAATATTTATTTGGATGAGTTTGGCATCAACTTGACCCCACAGTCACCTTATTTACCTAATCTATTAGCCAGATAATTAAGTTTCTTTACCAAAGTTAGGAAAAGCAACCTTTCATTTTGGTACAACTGCTAAGAACAAAAGTTTTTGATTTTTTGTTTTAGTTTGTTATGGATGTTTGTTTGTTTCTATTTTTATTTCCTTCATTACCTGAAAGAGACAGTTTGTTATATTTCCATTTTTAAGTCGAGGCAAACTGGGCTGTGGCCAATGAGGAAATGTGCCAGCTCACTAAACCAGTTAAACATGACTCTTCTGCAAAATATCATCTTCCAAAATTCAAGAAAACCAAAATTGTATGTGATAAAAGGTAAAGGTAGGATACTGAGTATTTTAAAGTCTATAATAGAGGACAGACTACTTGGGCCCAGATAGCATTCTTTTTTAACATGGAAATGTGTACTATAAATTCATGAAGAGGCAGAGGAGATGGAGATCTCAGCTTGTCTTAGCAGATTTGGTTTTCTAGGAGTGTGGCAGAAATTCATGACATGATCCAGAGGGAGAAGTCGGGAAAATCATTTCATGCAGTTGCAAAGAAAGAAGCCAAGATACATAAAGACCAGAACACAGGAAGGTACCAGTCAGATTGGTATGACTTATTTTAACAAAGAGCCAAAGAGGGTAAACCTGAACCAAAAAAAAAGATCAGAGAAATGCACCGAAATGAAGGTCAGATGTTCTCATTCTAGGCACTCAGCTTCTCTGTGCTTCATTTTCCTTAGGTCCTTTACTTTCTTTTATTTTATAACCTCTCATCTTTAGGTACCCAGAGAGGACTAAAGCTGGGCCTTAGGTTAATCTTTATCCCCAAAGAGGAGGGAATGATAAATGAATGAGTAAAAGGTGAGTGGTGTAACTTTAAGGAACACCTAGAGTAGGCTCTTTTGGTACTAAACCTGAACCAGAGAGAATAACATGAAAAGTACTTTGACATTATCTATGTAGAAAACCTATCCTGGAGATTTCTGCATTTGAGTTGTTTACTTGAACTCAATGTGATATATGAAAATACCAAAGAAGAGGAAGTAGAAGGTTACAACCCAGGACCAGGAATTTTGGATTTAAAAATTGCCACCCTATTTAACTTTGAGTAGCGATGGAATCACTTTAAGGAAATAATGTCAGAAACTGCAGTTGAGGTAGCTTTTATCTTGAAGGTGGGCCTAAGGTTTGGGTAAGGTACATCCTTATATTTCTGATTAAGTCAGCCTCAAGATATAGTTATCCTAACTTCTACAAAACTTCCCAGTGTTACAAGTATTTTCTAATTATAAATAATGAAATTAGATATTATGGGGGTATATTTAGAAATAGATTTTTATTTTTTTAATTAAATATTTTAAACCACACTGTTCTTTAGATAATACATTCATAGGTAGGCTAGGATGAGCATTTACATCTGATTATATACTTAATTACAGTTATACCATTAAACGAAAGTACATTCAGAAAACATCTAAGTAAGATTATTATAGGTTATAAAATGTTAGGTTTCTAATTTAAGATAATCATGCTAAATAGGAAGATTTTATTATTTCTTGAAAAGTGCTTAGAAGGCAGAAACATGAAGTTTCCTTGTGCTTGTTTGATTTTAAATGTAGCCTACGATTTACAGTGACTTAAGAGTAAAGTCTTTTTACCAAATACTTGATGTTGCCAATTTTCAACTGGTCGTGTTTTCCATTCTTTGAGGGCTTATTACAATTGTCTCAAGATATACCTAATCAGCTAGAGCCATCTTAAATGTTTCCAGGATTTAGCTTTGCCCTACACAACTTTTATATTTAGATTTCGGTGATCATGAACATATGTCTAACACTAAGCTCAGCACCAATCCTGCTAATCTATTTGGGAGTTTTCTTTCCAGAATCCACAAGGTTTTAATTTGCATCTTCTTATGAAAGCTAATATGGCTTCTTAAGTAAAATCGTTTATTCATTCAGCAAACCTGTGGTGGGTCCCCGCTATGATCGAGGTACTGTTATAGACGTTAGGGTAATATCGGTAAGGAAAACCGTTCCTGCCTCTATGGAGCTTACGTTCCCTGTGGGGGAGAAGTCATATAAGGTGCTTGTATTAGCAAAGCCTCACTTGCCCTCTTGCCACATCATCTCTTACCAGCTTTCTATTCTCAGAAAGTAAATGAATGGTTTTAAACCAGAGAAGCCTGTAGTGATGATGTCAGGCACTATCAGAGGCAGCCATTGTATTGCTGCTCACTTGAGTTATTATTGACAGATGATTTTAGAATTATTCCCAGCTTTGATACTGTTCATTCATTCATAATTTCCCAAACTTATTAAATTTTATGTCTGTTATACTTATTAATGGAATTATCTATTTTCATAAAGAAGTTGAAATACATTTTCTGTTTTTTATGTTTGCTACTTTGATGTTTATATAAGATCCTGGTTTTGATAAGGATGTGGTTTAAGCTTTTGTGAGATTTCTTTTCAAATTTACTCAGAAACCATTAATTAAGCACATTTAATCTTCTATGCATATAAATAAAATTTAGAGTTTTTACAAGAGTTAATAGGGTACAGTTCTGTTGTAGTAAGGAAAACAGATGCGAACCATAGGTGACTGAGGTTCCTGGCATAGATCTGTTTACTGAGATATGGAGGTATGTCCTGAAGAGGCTTTAGGGCATGTTGAGTTTCACATAGAAGTGACATCATTTTCAGAAACATTATTTTCAAAAAGAATGGTCTTTCTAGACTAATCCTTTATCATTAGGATTCTTTCAGAGTGAACTTATAATTCCAGTAAGAAATATTTGTATTATTTTTTCAGAATATATAATCTATAGATTATATAGAGATGTTGACCTTACTTTAAAAAGTTCCAGACTACACTTTGTAGACCAAAAAGTCTCATCATTATAAATACTAAATTAAGCCATGGCTTCTCAAACGTAACCCAAATTATGAGATAGTTGAAATAACCTTTTTCATTTTATTCAAAATCTACATCAAAGTAGTTTTTTTTTTTTTTTTTTTAAAATCAAAATAATGTTATAACTTTGACACAGACCATGGAAAGTTCCTAAGCCTCTGTTTTCCCACCTGATAGTGGAGATAAAGACAGAAAGGGTATTGCATTGTTGTGAAGATTACTTTGAGATAATGCAAATCAGCTACTTGGCAACACAGTGCTTGGCAAATAGCAAATCACTCTTAGTAAATATTCTTTTATTATGAAGTGCAACATCCAGGTCAACATCTTACTGAATTGACTCAGTGAATATGAGTTTTTCTTGTTCTTTCAATCTTAGAGATCACTTTCTTAGTAAAAGGAGGAAATATGTATAAAACAAAAAGCTCCATATGTGATGGCAGTTAACTGTATTACGCATTACCTTTTTTAAAAAATGACAACTTCTTTCAACCAAATCATTTCTTATACTCCTCTAAGTTCAGTATTAGCTATACTCGCAACAGGCCACTCACCACTAACCATAGGGAGGGCAGATGCTAAATCATTGTTAGTTCACATTTCTTTTGACATAAATGGGGTATTGGAAGAATATGAAGTTTCAAGAGCTTGTTTATTTAAGATGTTGTCGACTGTTGTTTGTGTACAAATGACTCTTAAATCTAGGTATATTTTCAGCCTTTCTTCCTTTTTTACTCCAAATCCTTTTCTGCCACTGTCTTCACTTACACATCTCATTAAATCTTAAACTCAGCATGTCTAGATCTCATCACGCCACATCCATTTCTTCTTGATTTTGTGCGTGGGTTTGGGTGTGGGTGTTGTTTTAAATAGAGATTAAATGGGCTAATTATGTCCCTGACATCTAATACACAGTCAGTGAATGTTGATACTCATTCCTTGTTGTTGGCACTGTCATTCTTCTAGTAAGCAAGATGTAAGACCTTAGAGCCATCTTTCACTTTTCACTTGCCATCTTGTCTACATGGTTGGCCTCCATAATGAGTTTTCTGTATGGTCTGCCTCTTCTCTCCATTCTTCTGAGTAGAGTGTTGTTTATCAGTTTCTACAGTGGAGCCTATCCCTTCCTCCCTAACTGGTTATAATGTTTTATCCTCTGAGCTTCAAAAAATGTTTTGTACTGCAATCCTGTCTTATATTTTATCCCAATAAAATCTGTCCCATATGATGCTAAATGCCTTTTTGAAGACAATGGCTGCCTTAGGCTTTTTCATTATTGTATTTCCTGCTGAGTTAGTGACTTTCTCATAGTAGGAGGTCAGTCTTAATTTTTTAATAAGTAATGACCTGATTCGCTGAAATAATGTATGCCTGGTATATGATAGGTGTTAATACCACTTTAATACTCTAAAGCACAGCTTGTACAACCTTTTCTGTAACTGGCCTGAGTAAGTATTTTTGGCTTTGTGGGTCATATGGTCACAATTGTCAACTCTGCCATTATAGCACATAAGCAACTATAGGTAGTACATAAATGAATGAATATGACCGTGTTCCAGTAAGACTTTATTTACAAAAACAGACAGTTGGCTAGATTTGGCCTGCTGACCATAGTTTACCAGGCCCTTCCCTAAAGGATTTTTTTTATTGTTCATTTGTAACTTTATATCATTTAACCAGTTAGGGGCTTCAGTTCTCCGTATGTAAAATAGAAATTGAGAGAGAGAAAGAGGGAGAGAGAGATTGAGAGCTACTGAAAGATATTATATCAGTTGCCCAGTATACTTTAAAGTTCCTTCAGAAAATGTAGCACCTGCTCAGAGGACAAGCGTTGACGTAAGGTATCAGTGGATTAAGATTGCTCAAGTCTGTCTTTTTCACAGTGCTAAACCCTAGGGATACATAGACATATAAAAGACAACACCTCAAGGAGGGAGAGCTATATGGTAAATGCTGCAATAGAGATGTATTTGATATATAAGGCATAACAGGTACCCAATGAAGGGGATGGGCATCTTCACATGAACATTCCAGATTGTTTTTTTTTTTTTTTTACCTTGACTCTAATTCTGATAATTGGCATATAAAACGAAGAGTTTAGACTTTAAACCCAAGCCAAATTAAAGCATTATCTAGGCTTTGATTTAATGAACATCACAGATTCTTATCTTTTTGAGGGTACTTCCCTGTTGTACTTACATGGATTCTGTCCTTTTCTACCATGCTAGTTGTGATTAATAATTTTGGAACACTATTTTTTTTTTTTTTAAGCAAAAGTATGAGCTATTTCTCTTGGATTATTTAATTTCCATGCTGGGAGATTTTTTTTTTTTTTTTTTTTTTTTTTAAGGTTGCTCTAATTCCTTTGAATTTGTGACGTGAACTATTTTTAAAAATTTACTGTGAAGTTAAGAGATAAGATACTTTTTCCTATGACTCTTTAGAGAAATTAATT
>NW_011888803.1:8292871-8310614 GCF_000151845.1 Pteropus vampyrus | reverse complement strand
TTCCTTTGAATTTGTGACGTGAACTATTTTTAAAAATTTACTGTGAAGTTAAGAGATAAGATACTTTTTCCTATGACTCTTTAGAGAAATTAATTTTGTCTCTGTAAAGGCCTCAAGTGAGACCCACCTGACCTCATTTTGGCTTTCACTAATACCCACCCACCCTCCAGCAAGCAAAAACTCTCTTCTACTTTAGAGCAGAGCTGACCTCCCATTTCAGGTTGCTTGCTCAGATTCTGAGTTCTAAACTCAACTGCCTGCAAGATACCACCTCTCAGACATAGTTGATTCTAAGAGCCTTGTCTCTTGTCCACCTTGCCTCCTAGTCCTGACAAATCCCTCCTTGCTTTCAGCTAGCTCACAGGTCTAGTAGATTTCCAGCTTACCCTCAGAAGTTCTGGTTTAGCCATCTTACATAGGACCTAGAAAACTGCATATTTTACAGTTTCTGCCTGCTAAAGGACTCTGATAAAAGTTATTCCTGGGACCACACTTTGAGGAACACTGGCTAAGGTAGTAAATTCCTTGAGGAAGTATTTGGTAGATTTTTATTCAATTGAGTTATTGAAGTTGTATAAAGAAATATGTCATTTTATATTAGGATGAATATTTTCTAAGTCAGATTTTTACATCCTTCAAGATATTAGTCTGCACCCTTGACCTGATTGAACTAGAAATGGAAAATTAAATGATAATTATTTCAGGCCTACAGAGAATGGTTGAAAAATATACTTTGAAGGTCTTTTAAATAGGAAATTTATAATATGTAATATAAAAAGGTTTTTTTTTAATGTCCTGCCATTAGAAAACTGAAAATCTTGAAGGTTAAGATTATCTTGATAATATTGGCACAGAATTAAATATATATCAGCGAACATTAAAGGAATTCCAGAATTTCTAACAACAGTATTAACTACTTTCAGATGCCTTGTCTTATGTAAATAGCCAAAGATCATTTTTTCTTTTCATTAGATCCCTTGAAAATAACTGATAAATGAAGGGTTAGTGAATAACAGCACTGTGCTTTCTAGATGGGATTTCTTAAACTTCCTTGTTTTTTCTTTTGAAATTTGGTTTTATTAATAAGGACTACAGAAATAAATGGGAGGAAATCGCTTAATCTAAGAATCAGTAGTAAACAACCTTGCATGTAGTAAAAGATGCCATCACTGATGCTCACCCATCACATTAAGAGATGCATTTCTAATAAATTTTTACTTTAGGAATATACTATGGAGATTCCTCATAAAATTAAACTAGTGTACAACACAGCAGTTCCACTTCTAGATATTTATCTGAAGAAAACAAAAACAGCACCCTTATGTTCATTGCAGCATTATTCACAATAACCAAGAATTGGAAGCAACCTTGGTATCTGTTGATAGATAAGCAGATACAGAAGATGTGATGTGTGTGTGTGTGTGTGTGTGTGTGTGTGTGTGTGTGTGTGTATATATATATATACACTCAGCCATAAAAAGAATGAAATCTTGCCATTCGTGACAACATGGATGGACCTAGAGGATATTTGTGAAATAAGTTGGACAGAGAAAAATAAATACTGCATGATTTCACTTATATTTGGAACCTAAAAAAAAAAAAAAAAAGAATAGACAAAACAGACTAATAGATGAAGAGAACAAACTGATGGTTGCCAGAGGGGAGGGGGCTGAGGGGATAGGTAAAAAAGGTGAAGAGGATTAAGACCCACAAACTTCCAGTTAAAAAATAAGTCAAGGGAGTGTAATGTTCAGCATAGGAAATAGAGTCAGTAATATCATAATACCTTTTTACAGTGACGTATGTTAATTAGATTTATGGTTATCTTTTTGTAAGTTATATAAATGTTAAATTATGTTGTACACTTGAAACTAATATTCTATGCAAACTACAATTTAAAAAATTAATTTAAAAATTTATTAAATGAGATTTGTTTTTGATTAATTTATACTAATAATACTTAAAATTATTCAATACAGAAGAAATTTTAACATTTAAAGCTTTAAGGTTATAGGTAATAAAATTAAATTTTTAGCTTACATACACATTTTTGTTCCAGAGAAATATGATTTGGGTAATCAGTAGAAGATAAAATTCTGCGAATTGGAATAAAAATACAAGTTCAAGGAGAAAAAGAAGCATAAGATTTCTAACTGTTGAGGAAGAGCTTGTTCATATTTTTTTTTAAATGGCTGATATTGATATCAAATTCCCTTGGTATTTAGATTCTAGTATATTTAGTTAAGAGTGATGTAACAGTTTCATTTTAAATCATTGGTATTTATAGTATACCGTAAATTAAGTTCTTTGTATCTATTTAAACTTATGAGTAAAGATTTAAGTGAAATTTTAGATGTCTGTTAATTTTTTTATTTTTTTAATTATAACGACCTATAATATTATATTGATGCAGGACAAGGCCGATTTCCCCGAGTAGGCTGGGAGACCAAGCCCTGTACTGAGAGAAGAGGGTACTTTGGCGGAGGTTGTAGAAAAAATTCAGCACACACGCCAAAGTTAGAGTTAAAGGAAAGTTTATTAGAAAAGGGGTAACACTCCACAGACAGAGTGTGGTCTCCTCTCAGAGGCAGAGAGTGAGAGAGACAGTTAGAGAGAGACAATAAAGGCACTGAGAGGGACCCTGAGTGTTCAGGGGAGTCAGTTTATGTCATTCTTTAGTTCCCATTTCCTTTGATATAGACATATAGTGAGGAAGGGGAAGAGTATGTGGCATGGAAAAGGTAAGAATATGTAGAGTGAAAGGCCTGCTGGCAATTCCCAGGCTTTAATCCATGGGTTCCCCAAGGTTTTAGCCACAGGGAATGACTCTTGGTTCCTGTTTTCTCTTCACAGATATGGGGAGTGGGTTGGGTTGTTAGCAATCCCAGCAGAAATCTTCCTTTGTTCTGCAGGTGTCCTCCTGGCCTGGCTGCAGGGTTGATCAGCGAATTGGAGTCTCTGATGGTGGCTTGATTAACATTTTAATTCTCTTGCCTCCTCCCTAATTAATGTTAGTTTCAGGTATACAACATAGTGATTAGACGTTTATAAACCTTTCGAAGTGATCACCCCGATAAATCTAGTACCCGTCTAACGCCATACATAGTTATTACAATATTATTGCCTATATTCTTTGTGCTATACTTTACATCCTCGTGACTGTTTTGTAACTACCAATTTGTACTTCTTAATCCCTTCCCTTTTTTAACCCACTCCTCCACCCCCCTCCCATCTGGCAACTATCAAAATGTTCTCTTTTAGATGTCTGTGTTTTAAAACGTACAAAAGTATCATTGTTTTTCAAAATTATTTTATGTTTCATATAAACAAAAAAAATGTGAACACCCTGAATAAGTTTTCCCAGGCACACATACAAAATATTTTCTGCAAGGGTTATTTAAAATCACGTTTAAATCTAGAGACTAATAGGTGTCTTTAAGGAACATAGTAAGTATTAATGACAGGCTGTTATTGAGTACCTTCTCTTTTTTTAGGTACTCTTAAGTGTTTTATATACATTATAATTACGTTATATTGTATATTGTAAATTTGTTATAATTGCATTGAGAGCCCTGCCTATAGCTTTGTAACTACTAAGTGGTGGAAACTAGATCCAAAACTAGGCTTGCCTGCCTCCAAAGCCTTGATACATTCTTTGCAATATAGCACATGCTTCTCAGGACCATAAATGGCTATAATGTGTGTGAAACTCAACTCCAGTTCTTTGTTAGGGCTTTTGGGATTGTTGATTATTTTTCAAAGTGAGAGTCATTATCAGGATGAGTATATGCTCAAAATGATATTAACCTTTGTTCACATTTTGGAACAAAGGAAGCAAGAAGTTATTTGATAACCAGAAAATGTTAAAATCAACCCAATGAATGTCCACACATATGAAAGAAATATGTAGAGTGGAGTATTAAATATTTTTATCATCTCAGAGATGACACATTCAGTGATGGAATGGGTTTCCTGTGTGGCAACCTGTTTGAAGCAGTTTTATAAGAATTGTAATCTTTGCTTGAGGGAAGCTGAAGCTCAGCTAGTTGGCACAGCTGGGTGAGTGTTGATAGGACAATTGCAGGCACAACCATTGATGTCTCAGTAGCTGTGAACTTGAGAATATAACATCAAGTTGAGAGTTAAAATATTTCCCAAGTTTTTAGAAAAAAAACCTCATTTTATATTTCACATAATTCCCTTAACCAGTAATCAAAACTATATATTTAAAACCTGAGCATCGCTGTGAAAATTGTAGGTTTATAATCTGCTGAGAATTTGACCATCATATCACTTTGGATCTACTTCAGTTAATCAACTAAATGTATATACTCTAGCTATGTTACATAATAATTTGTAACCAATTTTATATACTCTTCAGATAGAATAATAACATGAATACTCAAAATTTCTAGATGATTTGGATTTTCATTTTAGCGGAAAAGCTTCAACCTCCTCCCCAACCAGACATCTCACTGTAATTTATTCTAAGTACCAAAACCGAATGAATTATGTGTGTATTCTCATATCCACTCTACTCAGTTCTCTAGGCACCTAGCTTATTTCTGACTCTCTACTTTGTACATATACTTTCTTGCTAGAAAGGCTTCATTTTTTCACTTGTAGTGAATACCTAATAGTTCACCATTGTATTCCCAGTGCTTAGGACAGTATCTGATACCTGGTAGACCTCAGTAAATAGGTGTTGAATGAAGAATAAGCAAACAAGAAAACAATCAAGTGAAGGAACTCAAAAGATCTGCTTTATAGTCCCAACTCTGCACCTCCTTACTGACTCTGGGTAATATACTTCTCAGAACTTCAATTCCCTCACCTGGAAGACAAAAAAGACTAGAGTAGTTCTTGCTAAGTCTAAAATAATATAATTCTATGATATAGTTAACTTGTGAACTATTTAACCTTTAAGCAAAAATTTCTCTGATGAACTTAATTATATTTTACAAAGCAGTACTTCCTAATAAAGATTAAAGATGTAAGAGTCTACCGATCAGACTCTTGCATTCAGTTTGGCACCAGAGGAGACATGCTTTGTTAACAATAAGACTAATTAATATTCACTATGTTAATTAGAAAATCAATAGAGAAAGAGGGATTTTAAGAACCAATTAAGGAGGAGGTAACTAGATTTAGCAAATGAAATGCCTAGATATTGAAAGCACTGTGCAGCCTGAAATAATAGTTGGAGGTAGGTAGGGAACAAAAGAAAATGTTTACTGAGTATCCACTTCAGATTTCTGTTATGACACCTATCCCATTGATATGTGGTAGTTATTTATTTGACTGACACCCCCAGTAAACTATGGAATTAATTTCTATGAACTTCTGTTACCTAGCAGACTACCTGTACATGGTAGACCCTAAATAAATAATTAAGGAATTAATTTATGAAGAAATGTGAGGCACTATGTTTACAGCATTTTCACATTCATTAATTCTAATGAAGTACATACCATATCTCTGTTTTAAGTTACAGTTACAAAGCCAGGATTTCTACTCAGGTCTCTTTCCCTACCAAGTTTATGCTTTTTCTGCTTACTAGTCTCATAGATCATGAACATAATTCATGGTGTTTGTCGTTTTCCTGCTAGAGGTGCTAAATTACCTTTGGAGTATAGAATCTTATTAGTGATACTAGTTTGGAAAGTTACACTCTAGAAACATTTTCACCTATTACATTTAATCTTTACAAGCTAGTTGATGGATAGTTATCCTTTCCATCATTATACTGATGAAGAAAACTGAGTACCCTTTAGGAGTCACAGCTCATAAGGACCAGTGATAAGATTGGAACCCAAGCTTTCTGAATTTAAAAGTAATTGAGCTTACTAGTGAGGATAAGAAAAGACCTAATAAATGGCATCTAGAACAAATAAGAGCCTTATAAGGCCCTCTTTAAGGCATGTTTTAAAATGTATAATTGGTCACTTTATTTTACCACATCCCAAAGCTTTTATATAATGGATAGAGTAGGATCATTCAGTGCAGTTCTGAACTGTTGAGCTTTCTGAATGGGGGCATATGTCTGCACTAACCAACTCATGACTGATGCCCCATGTCAAGCATCTGTAGCCCTCATCTACATGGATACATTAAAGTCCCAAAACAAAGTGCAGCAAACTGTAACTCAATGAAATGAGTTACAGTTTAAATATGAAAACTAAAAGAGATTAGATAAGAAATTTAACTTTGACAAGATCTGTTTGTAATATGACTTGGGCAGTATGAGTTGTGAAAATTGTACACATAGGAGTGTTATTTGGAGAAATTTTAAAATTGTCTGACCCCTGTACTTAGTTTGGTTTTACATATTTTAGTCTGAGTTTATCTTTTTTCCTCCTGTTCTGGGCCTTCATTAACAACCTGGTTTCTTGCTTTACATTTGGATTTTGAAAGTTAGTTTGTTCTCTTAATCCATTCTCTTTCTGCTCTTAAAATAATTTTAGTACTTTTAAGTTTGTGTTATTTTAAAGGATTTCGATAAGTGAATCTAAAGCATTTAGTCTGTAATTGATTCAGGAACCTTACTGAATTCAGTTATGGAAGGATGAGCCATATTTTAAAAACTCGAAGCTATCAGATAACCATAAACCAATTTATATTAAGGTTAATTTTTTAAAACAGCCAAAGATACACTTTATACATTTGGAATCAGTTAGTTGCGCTTTTAACCCAGAAACCTAGGTTGAGAAATATGACTATTAAGAGTATAGTTAAGTGCTACCTTTAGCAGATAAATATCAACACTTGGAGAATTTTAGAGCTGAAGGAGTCTAGGTAAACACCTTATCCAATGACCTTATTTTATGGTAGAAAAATTCTGTAAGCAAGGGACTGCTATTGTATTTTTAAATTTGGAGAATATTCAGATTTAGTTTCAGTGTTTTTTAGGGGATGGAGAGATAAACTCTAAGGGGTGTCAGTGGTCACATGGGAAATAAAGTGGCTTGTGACTCTTTTTAATTCTCTTGTCTCCTTTGAGTTATGAGGAGTTTTTTGAAAATCCTAATTTCCTAATAAAATGCAAAGAAAGAAGTTCAAGAACAAGGCCAGTTTCTTTGAAAGTTAGTAACAGAGCCAAGATTAAAAGCATACCCTTGAGTATCAAGACAACTTTTATTTATATAATGTCAATCCCTGTAACACCTGTTTAGCCTACTGAGCCATGCTGTCCTAATGCCCCTGTGAAGCTGCCTGGATCAGGGTCAGCTAGCAAGGCTGTGAGGGTAAGCAAGTGAAATAACAAGAGGAAATGTCTGAGAGGGTCCCTAAGGGTGAAAGAAGAGACAAATGTTGGTGTCTTAATTCTTGTAGACTTAAGTAGTTTGTCTTATGGTAGCAGAGCCATTCTACTAATGGGAACACCAGAGTTCGTGTAAATTTCAAAAAAAAATAAAAATAAAAAAAAAGATACGGCTGTCTCTTAGGAATCAGCAACTTAATGGCTTTCAAAGGAGCTAGAGTCTAAATGCTTTAGGCAGTGCCAAGCTGGACTGTACAACTTGCCTCAAAATAATGGAAACAGAAACAAAGTACCGTTAGCCTCTTAGAAATAAATGTGATACCAAATAATGGCTTTAAGGTTGTACTGAAAGTTGCAAGCCTACATTTATAATGTAAATGTGTAAAAAGGAAAATATGTGTTTCAGTGCTTACATAATAAGTGCCATTCTTTGTTACTGAAGAAATTTGTCCACAGCTAAAGTTTCTATAAGAATGTGTTGTTACTTTAGGTAAATACAAATGTAAAACTGTGTTCATGGCTTAAGTAAATGAGCTAACAGTTTCTGTGCTCTGAAGTGATACTGTCATTGTCTCCGGTATCAGTTTTCAAGCATGGAAACTATGGATTAGAGAAGTTAACTAACTTGTTCAGAATCACAGACCAGTAAGTGATGGAGCTGCCACTTTTAACTCTGAGAGTTGGACTCCAAACACAAGCAACAAAAGTTACTGCTTTATTTAATTAAACTCTTAAGTTCACAGAATGTTATCCCATATGTGTTTGATAGCCTTCCTTTATAAACAGTTTACATAATTTACTTTTTTTAATCACCAGCAAATAGTAGTAGATTAAGAGTAACCGCTAGTAGTACAAAAATCAAAGATTCAGAATTTCAGCCAGAAGATTATCTAGTGAAGTCTGACTTCTCTGATTAACAGATTGGAAAGCTGAGGCTTAGAAATTTACTGACACTCGATGCAATATTATAGTAATTAGATGTTTGCAACATTTTCAAGTAAATGTTAAATAAAATTCAGTGGTCCTAATCAAAACCACACAGCATACCAGATTTTAATTGCATTTAAATAAAAGGTTTTAAAAATAATCATTATAAATTCTTATAAAATTTGCATCATAAGTGCTTTGTGCAGAGCCTGCTCAGCACATAAAATAGGGACCGGATTTTTTTTTTTTTTAATTTGGCAAATGTAATCATTATAGTTTTAAGATTAAAATAATATATAACTTATTACATGGTAATTTTTAAATATCTCTAAATGTTCCTCTGCTGGGAACATATTTTATACTGTATCAGCAGTAATAATATATTAGGTTCTGGTTACTATGTGGCTTTTGAAGATTTTTTTTTTAATTGCTCCAGCTTTGGAAATCTAGAGAAACCTAACATAGATTTAATATTATAAAAATAAATAAAATACCTAAAAAATTAACTATACATTGAAAATTACCAAAAACTGAGCTAAGTGGGAAACATTCACTTATTTGAGAAATTTCTCTTTATAGAAGCCTTATGATTCAATTTAAATGCACAGAAGATACGGTACTACAAGTAGGACACCATTTGTAGGATACCATTTGAAAAGTCCCTATTTGAGAATTCAAGTCTTGTTTTTTCTTAAGAAAAATTTAATTACATCCATTTTATATTTCACTTTATAATTTAATCTTATACTTTGATATCAAATTCAATCTCATTTTTCTCTTTTGTATAATTACTGCTTTCTTTAAAAAAAAATACTGCTTATTTCAAAGAGAAATAATGTTTAAAAGATGTGAAGCACTTAATCCTTGAATGCTGGAACCACTTTTAAAGTATTGTAAGCACATCTGTGTTACATTACACAGGGAAAAGAATGTATACGTTTTGTGGCCTATGGGCACTAGGGTGGCTGGTTTAGGAAGACTGAGTATTTTGCATTTCAGGTTTCTTTTTAACATAAAAAGTATTCTGTGATTCTGAAATGAAGAAATTCCAGGGGTGGGTGGGGTCTGTGTTTAAGCAAACATAAGTAGTTTTGGTTTTGCAGTTTTTCTCTCACTTGTCACCTACTTCTTAAAAAGAAATCGGTTTATACAGTGGGCTTGAGTTTACGTTTTGTTAGGCACTTCTGTTTTCCCTTATTTGACAACTATACGTGAGACAAACTGAGAACACAAAGAAAAATCACCACACCAGTTCTTAGTAAGTGTGCTACATGTCTCAGTCAGCTGTGAGTTTAGAGCAAATAATTTGTTACTGATTAAGAAATATCAAAGTTTGTGAATGATTTACTCTTAAAACAAAATTACAGAAGATTCACATGTGTCCCAGTGATAACGTCATCCTTGGTCACTTATAGTCCAGTGGGGGGGGGGGGGGGGGGGGGAAGGGTTGTTTTGTTTTGTTCGTTTGTTTGTTTTTGAGCAGGAGAGAAAAGGATGGAGTTACAGCTGTCAGGCTGGGTTTCCCCTGGGATGTGTGTTGTGCATGTGAATTATCATCTATCATTGGTAGAGATGGAGAAGAAAAGTTGGAGAATTTCTGAGCTACACTGGTGGACATATTCTCTACTTTTCCCTCCTTAACATGATATGATATTCACATGCCAACATATTCCCATATGCAACTCCTAGTGAGCTAGGTGAAATTCCATCCCTTTCTCTCCTACTCTAGAAAGCAAGCAAAGGGCAATGCATTTTTAATCAACTCTGTTTTTTTTTTGTTTTTTTTTTAAGTAATGACTTGAGAATTTCACACCTTAAGGAATATAAGCATCTAATTACCTGTGACACAGGTGACAATTATGTTATGATATCATAATTGATAACTCCATATTTCTTAAATTATGTGCTTTTTGCCTCATTCAAAAACCCAAACCTAGTTTTTAAAATTTCAAAATAAAGGAAAGCCAGATATAATTGTATGTCAATATAAATTTCTGGAAACTATAATTAGAATAAACTTTTTACAAAAGTATTTTTGTAGCCAGTTATTTTACTGCCCTATGTTACTAGAAATTATTTATCGTGAGATAATGTTTGTTTCTCTTTTAAGGCTCAAACTAAGTATATTTGAGGAATTCGAATTTTAGGTAGTTATCATTTTATCTAAAAATTTTATGATACATTAAACATTAGATATTATGTAAAAGTCTTTATTCTTTACTCGATGTGAAATGAATGACTTATTCTAGAGCTTCCCCAAGGTCAAATTATTTGATATGCTTTTGATTTAGTTTTAGAACCTCTATAATAATAGCTTTTTTAACCTGTTTTTTTTTTAGAGGTATTAAACTTACTATGTTATAAGGATATAGCTACTGAATTGATATCATTTGTTTAAAAATATTTTAATGTGTAGAACTCATTTATGAGTAATTTTTAATATTAAGAATGTGTTTATTTTTGTTTTGATTTTTTTATTATAAGATATTATGAACTGGATCTTCACAAAAGTCTCCTTGACAATTTGAGGAACAAAGTGATCATTGAGTACCCAACATTACATGTGGTTTTAAAAGAATCTGGTAATGACATGAAAGTTCTTCACCAAGGTAAGTGTAAATTTGTTCCTGTAATGCTCAGAATAACTCTAGTGAAACTGAAGCAATTATGACTGTATTTCTTTATACATGTTTTTCCACTGTATTTGCACACTTAACTGAATATACTCTGTAGCTACAGTTAATACTGTAAACAACCAAATGAATGAACTGCTGCTTCTGTCCGGTTTGAGAGCATGTAAGCTTATACTATCAATTTAAAATGAATGAATCGGTTTGAATATCTGTCTGTAAAAGGACATTCTCTGCATTATTGGAGTTCTGTATGTTTTTATCTTCTTTTAAGCTAATAGTCTTTAATTAACAGTCTCTTGTAATCAGATAAATTTACTCCCTAGTTAAAACTCTTTCTTTAGAGAATCTTAAAATGAGGGATTACAAAACGTTTTTAGTATCTTACCTTATAGAAAGAGAAATGTTGCAAGGAACATTATGTTTAAAATTTGGACTATATTTAGAATAATGTGCCGTAAGGATCAAGTGTTATTGCCTGGACCTTTTATCTCCTTTTATTTTTAAACCCACTATTTTTATTTCTTTGATTTTGTTTCCTTGGCTGTATTCCTTGACATTTTAGTGATTCCTTATAAGTTAATATTTTTCCCTTTTTGTTGAGAGAGTTGGGAGGAAGTATTAGAACTGGAAGAGGTGTATGTAAAAATTTAGTTTATAGAATGACTTATCCATATTTTCAACTACCAATGAAAGTAAGCTAATTGTGTTTCTGAATGCAGATTCTAGAGGATGAATAAAATCCAGAAATTACTTTTAAAAAGGGAGAGAGAGGGGTTATCTTAATTCAAAACCATTAGATACTGCTTTCAGCTAAGAATTATGGGTACAAGCCAAATTTCATTGTAACAAATTCCAGAGGATCATAAAATCCTTGGATTGGATTGAATTCTATTTTTTAAGATAATATTATTTGAAATATATGGTTCATGTGTTGTTATGCCAGCATTATAGACTGTAACAGGCAGTAACATTTGTTGTAAGGTGTTCTCTGTACATGTAATAGCTTTCTTTCTTGGTGAAAGTTAATAGAAAAGTTTTTGCCCAAGTGGCTAAAATATTGTCAGAGCACAGTTTGAAACTAGATTTTTAATTAGCAAGCATGAAATTTCTAATAAGCAAATATGGGTTCCTAAATCTTGAGGTTAATTCTTGACTTTATATTGTTCACAATTTGAGAATATCCCATTTTATTTTCTCAAATTAGAAATTTTAGTTTTAAAAGACCAGTTTCACGGTTTTTAAAGCTTTGTAAAACCTTACTTTTTCCTTAATATAATTCACATAGCTCTCTCTCTAAATGTTGGTTTCAGGGAAAGTTGTTTAGTAATATGGGTTACTGGCCAGGGCAAACATTGTCTGTGTAAATAAACATAGCACACACAGCTCCTCTTTTACTTTGTTTAGGAATGCACATTGAAGTAAGGCTTCCTGTAACGAAGCAAAAAGAAAAGGCTACTTTTGTAGTGTATTTGGAACCATATTAAGTAAAATTTGCTATTTTTTGGTGGATATATAATGTTGGACTTATTTATGGGAAGCACAAGTGACTTGTGCTTTCAGTACAGAGGATCATTTAGAGCTGCTATAGCAAAGAATTAAAGAGGATCTGAGAAGATTTCAAGGACCATACTAGTGTTGTCACATCATAAATACACATACTCTAAAAATAATGCCAGGTCTTCCTGGACATGCATTTCTTTGTGTAAGCACTTCAAGGTGTCTGTTTTTCTGTACCTTCTCACAGCACTGGATTTTCTGCAGGGTGGTCCCTTAATGCAAGAGGGGGATTATATAAGAACAGGGCATTTTCTTTGGAAAGCCTTGACATTCTTTCTCTCTCTGGAGCCAAAAAGTTGGATTTTAATCTTGAGTTCACAGCACAAGGTGTCTCTCTTCTAGTTTGGGGAAAATGTGTTTCTGGGCTGAGATTCAGTAGTTTTCACAGTTGATGGTTGTTACAATGTTTGCTGTGATAGTAGATTGCCATAATTTTGTTTGTCAAAAGCGTACCTGTATTGATGGGCAATAAGCAAGTTTTGTTTGTTGGCTTGCATTCCTTTTAAGGAATGAAAAAGATTGATTATAAAAGGTTAAAAGTTAAGGTATCCCACTACCTTAAATTGGAAATGTAGAGTACCGATCACCCATCTTGTATCAATCCAGTGCGAAGTGCCCAGAATGGTGTTACTAGCTTCACAGGTCCTTGTTTGCCAAAATTAGCTAGTAGATTAGATGACTCGGTAAGAACATGCTGCATTTCAGTCTAGGAAAAAAAGAATGGAACTCTACTAAAAGAAAACTGGGCAACTTTAATAAGCAAAGAAATGGAAAAGTCTTCCCCAGCTGCAATGCCAAATAGTACACAGCCCTATATATTTAAAAATGCCAGCAAAATATATTTCTGTTGGTCCAAGATAGCTCAAAATTAGAAAACGTCTCTACCTTTGAGAAGGAATCTAACCTAAAATCGATTACTTGAATTAGTGAAAATACCTGGCTTAGCAACTACTCATGTTTTGGAGCCAATGAATCTTTTCATTCATTTCATCCATTCTCCCTCCCTCTGTTCTTTCCCTCATCCCTCCTTCCTCCTCTTGTTCTTGCTTTCACTTTTAGTGTGTGTGTGAGGTAGGGCCTGGGCTATGGGGATAGATCTCAGGCACAGGAACACAGTGTAAACTTTACAGTGCAATAGGTACCATATTAGAGTTTGCATAAAATGCAGAGAAAAACAAACAAACAAAAAAAAAAACAGGAAAAAACAGCTAACTTGAAATATCATGGAGATGCTTGAAGGACTCTGCTAGGGTGTATAAAATTCCACAAGGATTGGGACATATCTTGAATGAAAGCTATTTCAAGGCCTTACTCATAAAAGGAACTCAGTGAACACCAGTTTGATTGCTACCAGCAGTCAATCTTAAATCTTAAGATACCATTGGCAAACCCCAAGGAACTTGGCAATTGGAATATGAGGCAAGATCCAGATTTATGGTTCTAGCACTAGCCTTTATTAACACTCAGTTTGCCTCTCTGAGCTTTATTTTTCTTATCTACACAATGGAGATAAATGGCTATAAACCTAAAGCAAAGTAATCTGTATTTTAACCTTAATTTTCATAGTGTTTTCATATATTACTTCCTTTTAGCTATGCTGTACAATGAAATAAATAGAGTAGTCACTCTGATTCCTATTTTATAAATTTAAAAAAAAAACTAAAAGGTAGCGTGACTTGTATTTATATGGATTTAGCGTGCGCTACACTGGTGGTATAGATACAGGGAGGAAAGGTCCAGTGTCTTCAAGGAACTCTCAGATTAGTGAGTAAGCATAGACTTAACTTGCTTTACTCAAGACAACTCCTTTAAAGAAACTTCATTTCTGCTCTGAATCTTCTTTCCCATGAAAGGAAAGAGATGACGATTAGCTAGCCTTCTATCAGCCCACATTCTCTCAATGCATACTGGCCCTCAATTTTAAGTTTAAAAAAAATCATGGAAAATTTTATTCCAACCACACTTGGCTAGCCTATGTGATAATAGGGATCTTTTCAGTGGTGCGAGTATGGAATCATAACCACACTGTGAAGTGACCATTCCCAAGTCTTCCACAGAGTCAGGAAGGATGTTACCTCACAAAATATAATTGCCACTTTCAGACATCATTTCTCTATTTATTGTGGCCAGAATCGTATATCCCGGCTGCCCGGGACATAACATGGTTTGTCTATCCCTGTGAGCGGTGCTGTTGGTATGCATCAGAAGGGAGGAGAGAAGAGGGAAAAACAGAACAAGCTAAACAGAAACAGTATAAACATTTGACTGTGTGTTTACTTTTTTTTTAGGGAAAAGTGAATCTACCAAGAACATTGGCAGTGAAAACTGAGCACTTCTTCTAGAGGAAGAAAATTCCTGGACAATTGCAGAGGACTGTGCATTGACTAGCTAGCTGTTGGATGATTGGGGTATTGTCAGTGGATGGTTGGAATTTTTGTTTCTCTGAAAAGTAATTAAACAATCTAATTTTTTTTAAAAAAAAATGTATTTTCTAGCCTCTCACGTTGACTTGCAAGGCCTATATTCCTATTAACAACCCAAACCTTTTTTTGCACCTAATTGGCATAGGGCTTATTTCAACTAGGCCCTGGCTTTTAATATGCTGAATTCTATAGACTGAAATCTTTTCTATTTGTTAGTTTGTTGTAAGACCAAACTTAAGGATCACCTGTATCCACTGCAAAGTTGTCATTGTCTTTAGTGGAACCTCTCTAAACAGAAAGGCCATGGGACACACCATCTAGCTATCAGTCATCCATGCTTGTCTTTGGGATTTATATGTAACTTACCCTCTTGAGATGACTGAATGGGTCTTTTATACGTGGGTAGCTCCTAGTACGTTGTCCTGCGTAAAGCTGGATAAATACTACTAACTACTATTTCTTATATTCAGTTCAGAAAATCAGTGACTCCACATTGTAGTTTGAATCATAAGTGCTCACAAATTTGGCTATACTTGTTCACATAGTAACTGTGTCTTATTATGAACTGTGTACCTTTCATCCCATTTCCACTCCATTCTTGTCATTGCCACGCAGGGATGTTGTGATGACCATTTTTATGCTGTGTTTTGAAACATTTAGCAATCACTGAAGAAAAAGCACTTGGAACTCTTCAGTGTTGTCAGAATGTATATGTGTATTTATGTATATACCTGGCTTAACTTATAACTTATGGCAGTTCTGTATACATTATAATCTCACATTGGAACTAAATTTTTCTAGTTTTATTGAAATTTATTCAGTTATGAAATTGCAACATGACTATAAAAGAGTAAAAGATTATTACATCTGTGTTGCATCTGTGTACTTAATGGTTAAGAAAACAAAGATAAAATTGGACATTAGTGAAATTCATTTTCAGTTTACAATTGGAATAAGTTTTAGATCAAAAGGAAACCAGAGGCGTTAATTAAAGAGACTTGAAAAGATTAGAAATATAAAGAAATAATGAGAAGATAAGCCTAGGAGAAATTTGTAGAACACAAGTATATATAACTTGGGGTAGAAATTGGAGAAGAGTATCCAAAGACAATAATGCCACAGAGACCCTTGGCGTAAAAGTAATAATGGAAATGGAATTCATAGGAAGTAAGGCCTTGCAGTTTGAAAAATATATATTCTTCTAAAGCAACTTCAGGAATCTTCTCCGTCATATAGTAAAAAATTTGTGTAGAATTATGTTGTTCACAATATTACTGGAGAGACAACAACATGAGATTTCGAGGAATTCATATTTAATTCAGAAGGGAAATTTGTCTTCTTGAAACAGGCAAGAAATAGGATGAATTGAATCAAAAGTATGAATAGATGAATAGGATTGTTTTGGGGAAAAGTGAGATAAAGTACACAAAAGAACATATGATCTGAATATCAGGGTGGAGTGGAATTTCCTAACAATGAAATCTGTTATGATGTAGTCTCATTTCCAAGAAAAGTGTTGAGTTCCATTCCTTCTATAATTTAAATTGAAAACTGGAACAAAAACCAAAGGATTTATCCTGTGCTTTTCCCCTGCCCAGAAGGAAAAAGGAAAATAAAATCTACATGATCTAATGTATCTTTGCCATCTCTGTTGCTAGAATTCTGTTAGACTTTTCAATTATAGACTGTTCCTTAGGGAAGATTTTAACTGGCAGAGTTTCCTCAAATTTAACTATCAGCTCATTTGATTAATATACACATTTATTCCCACAAGATGTACAGTAAACGTGTTTTAGTGAATAACTGTGGCAACTGTTTGGAGGTGCATTGGTGAATTGGACTGATTCATTGAGAGCCCTAGAAGTTTGTAGTCATAAGACCCAATTTCTTTTTTTAGAGAACCTCTCCATTTTGGATTCTTGACAAATTCTGATGAATAAACAAATTGCCTGACCCTTATTAAGTGCAACATCCTGCATTTTCTTCGTGACTCATATTTTAAAAGGCAAAAAGCTCCACCTGGCCTTCTTTATTTTTTAAACAATGATTTCAAAGAGAAGGTAGGCCTTTCATAATTGCTAATTATTACATATGGGATTAATAGCCATAAATTACAGTAAACAAAGCTCGCACATGTTCATATTATAAATAGAAATTAAAGAATTACTATAATTTAACACTATAATTTAAATATAACTTAAATATAATTTAAATGTAACTATGTAACTTAAATACAAAGATTTTTTTTAATATTCCAAAATATAGTTGAGCCAGTTTGTTTCCCAGTAGCAAGTAGTAAGATTTGATTTCACGATATAGAGTAAGAAGTTAAACACCTAATTATAATGCCTACAATTTCCTTTATACATTTTGTTTAATTTGGTTGACATATACAGTGTGCTCTACCGATTTCATATTAGTCATTAAATTTTAAGCAAAGATACCTAGTCTGATTTTATTTAATCATAAACTACTGAATTAAAATGTGTTTTTCTTATCAGGTAGCTATCGTGTACTTTTGATTATTAACCAATAGTCTCTCTGTTGCAAGTGATAGAAACCCAGTTCAAACTAGTCAGCCTAAAGGGCAATTTATTAGCCCATACACAAGGAACACCATACATGGCTGGGTCCAAACACCCAAAGTAGCCATCATTCCATCTCCCATACTTGCCTCTGACTTGTTCATCCTGGATTTGTTTTCTCACCTAGGCAACTTCTCTACGGGGATGCTGTCTTTGGGTTGGGAGACAGTGAGATGAAATGGTAGATGACAGCTGTTGATAGTTTCACTTACATCATCATAACCAAAGCATGGCAGCGAATTATATAAAGTTGTAGGGAAGAACTTTGGTTTTTCCCAGATTGGATCACATTCCATCCCTGAGCTGATCAGAAGAGGAGTTCCCCCAGAGTAAAGGGAGGTTATCAGAAAAAGGAAC
>NW_011888803.1:8266938-8292821 GCF_000151845.1 Pteropus vampyrus | reverse complement strand
AGAAACCCAGTTCAAACTAGTCAGCCTAAAGGGCAATTTATTAGCCCATACACAAGGAACACCATACATGGCTGGGTCCAAACACCCAAAGTAGCCATCATTCCATCTCCCATACTTGCCTCTGACTTGTTCATCCTGGATTTGTTTTCTCACCTAGGCAACTTCTCTACGGGGATGCTGTCTTTGGGTTGGGAGACAGTGAGATGAAATGGTAGATGACAGCTGTTGATAGTTTCACTTACATCATCATAACCAAAGCATGGCAGCGAATTATATAAAGTTGTAGGGAAGAACTTTGGTTTTTCCCAGATTGGATCACATTCCATCCCTGAGCTGATCAGAAGAGGAGTTCCCCCAGAGTAAAGGGAGGTTATCAGAAAAAGGAACGGTGTAGGGACTAGGAGAGGAAAGGTGTTTGGTGAGAATACAAAAGTAACATGTCCACTGTACCCTGTTTGAATTTGAGTAGCAAGGAGTAAAATTCAAAATTAACCTGCAAACCCTCATTGGCTTTAACTAGAGATTTTAATTTCTACTTGATGTCATTACTGCTTTTGAGTTGCCATTATGGGCTTTTAAAAAAATGCTTTCCATTTGTGTTTGACATTATGTTGCTGCTAGTTTGATCAGATGCACATAGCACCAGTCTGTTTTCATCATGGATTTGGAAACTTATAGTTTCATCAACATTAAAGAAATATTGATTTTGAAATTAGAATCATACCAGGGGAACATGCTTCAGAAAAATAAAAGATGACTTAAGTAAAAATAGGCCCTTAAATAAACCTTTAGAAATCTGTACTTCATTACAAAGTATTTTCTTTCAACTTTGGTCAGTGGAAGCTATCTAGAGTATGTGTGCCTATGCTCTTTAAAATGAACTATAATGTAAAAATTTCCCTGTTGGAGTGTGGTGGACTGCATTCATTTTGAACTTCATGACCAAATGCGTCCTTTAGACTTTGATGAGCTACCACAGAACAGCTATTACCAGTTTTATTTTCTTGCTGAATAAAGTACCAAAACCTTTTGCCTCAATGCCGTGGCCTTAACCTTATTTTCCAGTATTCTTTCTTTTTTTCTTTTATTTTTCATGATTTGCATCAGACTTTTTCCCCTGAAGTGCTTTTCTCCTCTTTCATTATCTCCATATGAGCATATTCTAAGTATCTTTTAAGAGACAGCTTGGGTGGTAATTGCTGTGATCCGCCCATGTAGAAGTCATGCATGTCTGTATGTGACTCCCTATTGGCTGATGCTAATGCCAGTCTGGTGGTTAAATGTTTTTACTTTCATGCTAATAACATGTATTAATAGCTTACTAAATACCATGCACTATTTATTCCAAGCACTTTAAATACATCAGCTCATTTAAGATTTCTCGCAACAATCCAGTGACATAGATGCAGCAGTGAAGTCCTACAGTAAGTGCAAGAAATTCGGCAACATGAAGTGGGTGACCAGGGTGAGCCTGCGCAACTAGCTATCCAGCAATTCCTAGCATCTAACTATAGGTCCCAAATCCATCCTGTGGTTTGGCACCACGTGTTGGCAAATATCCACTCAGGTTAAAATATCGATGAGGACATTCTGAGTTAGTCCTGTGTCTGACTTGTACTTCTAAGATAACAGAGTGAGTCTAGGAGTCTCCCAGGTAGTTGATGCCCATTTCATTAACCTTAGCTGAGATTAACCCACCCTCTCCCTCCCCACTTTCTGAGGTAGCCTACCATTTCCTCAACTGGCTTCACTGTCCCTTTTATATTCTTCACTTTCACCAAGAGTTAAGAATTTGAGTCCACGTGCATTTGTGAAGAGGGGCTAGGTGGAGAATGGAACCAATTCATGTTACTGCAGACAGCTTTATCCATGGGGTTTACTATAAACCCATTTTACAGATGAGAAAACCAAGGCACATAGAGATGGTTAAAGCTTATTCTTAGGTCAAACTGTTCAATGATAAATAATGGAGCTTGGATATTTTCCTTCTCTTGATTCCTCTCTGTACCTGGCATTATCTTTCTTCCTGTCTATATAATTGTTATATATATTCTTAGTATTTAGCTGGTCTTGAAGGTCAAATCTGTGGTTGATACTTGCATCATCACAGCATCAAGCCTAGTTTCTGGCATAAAGTAAGTTCTCAATAAAGATTGGGTATTGAAATGAGGTAAGAGGAATAGGGGAAGTTCTCAAGGTTGAAAAAAATTTTAAGACTTTGTTACAGATTGTTCTCTCAATCTGTAGCAAAGCCCCTGGCCAATAGGATATTAATAGCTAAAAACTGAGAACTTAGCATAAGCTAGGAACCGTTCTAAGCACATTACAACTGTTAATCATTGAATCCTCACAATCCTGTGAAGTAAGCACTGCTGTGTTTCATTAAGTAGAAAATGACATTAAATATAAAATGTGCCATTTTATGCAACATTAAGAAAAAATGCTGCTGATTATGACATAATGCTTTCTAAAAATTCAGCTTAAAATGTTTATATTTATATAAAAAGCTCTTTTTGTCATTTCAACAAATTTAAGACTCCACCAATTTTAAGACATACCATTTTGTATACCACTAAGAACATGTCTTAATTGTGTGACACATCCTGACTTGCGTTAAAATAAGAAAAAAAGTAGAATTGATGTAATATAGTATTGAGACAAATCTTTATATGATTCTGTGTTTATACAAAAGAAAAACATAAGTGAAATTAACTGAGTAAGGCATTCTTAAAACTACATTCATTCTGACATTCGTGACTCAGACCTCGTGATACAGCAAAACTTAATGAAGTGTTCTGCCGCCATTTCTAGGATTTTCCTCAGAGTTCTGGAAGTTCTGGTGCTGGTGTTTTCTTCATCAGAAGGTGTTAACAAAACGGTTTTTGCAGTCAATGATTCGTGGACCGAAATATCGAAAGGTTGCCTTTGTCCATTTGTGCCTCCAAAAACAACTACCAAGTCCACATATGCACAAGCAATGACAACTACATTGTGACTGTGTCTTGGCCAAAAGCTGTTTTAAGACTTCAAGATTTCAGAGATGTTAAAATGTGGGTTCCATGTTCAATTAAATGTAATGCCATCATCTCCATTTAATATGAACAAGGAAACCGGGATCCAAACAAAATTGGTCACATGGAAAGTAAATAGGTGAGCCAGGATTCAGACCAAGGCAGTTGGGCTGCAGAGGTCACATTCTTAACCATTAGGCTATGTGGCCTCCTGAAGTTATCAGGCCATCCTGAAATCAGGTTGTATTTCATGATGATTTAGATTGAATACTAGTTTACTGGTATTTAAAAATGGAAATTATTTTAATAGGCTACTTTATCAACTAATTTCTTGAAAAAGTCGGACAATTTCTTCATAATTTGTGAAACAGCTTATTTTGGAGGCTTTTCTCTTCAATGATGGACAGCAGGCTATATTTCTCCTAGCATGTTTAGTTCCTGTCTTGAGTCTTTTGTTCATGTCACATATTTTGCTGGTTTGGGCATAAAAACTTCAATCAGTTAATTTGAAACCAGCTGTTAATGCTAATGCCAGTTTCATTGGATTCCAGAATATTAGTATCAAGTCTATTGAATGTCCATTATGAATTGTTCTCCACTGAATTGAGCACCGCTTAGAGTAGCTGCAGCAGAATGTAGCTATCTAGGAATACCTGGTGAAGGGGCCCACGTGGGAAGGACATAAGGACACAAAAGCAGCTGTCGATGATTGTCATATTGACTGTCAAGCTGCAGAAGGAACATGTGCTTGGCATGCTGACAACTCTATCTGAGAGCTGTTGGGCATCGCCTCTGGACAGCACAGGCTTGGGGGTCGGGACTATGGGGTTAGGACAACTAAACGAGAAGTGTAATTTCAGGACTTGTTAGAAATCTTGGGAATGGTTTCCAAAGTGGAAATGGGATGATTAGAGAAAAGCCATGAAAAGGCCAGAACAGACGAATGAAAAGCCTTGTAAACAGTGCACGTGAGTCTCAGTTCTTAATTTTATGGAATTAAAGCAAGTTTCCATGCTCTGGATTATATAACCAAAGAGAAGTAATTTTTGAAAGGGAAATTTACCATCTCCCTCAGGTAGGTAATGCAGGGACTATCAAAACAGTGGTTTCATGTCTATGTTTCAGAAAAACTTCCCTCCTCCCAGAGTTTCTGCTAAGCACTCAGTTATTTTCACTGTAAGAGATTGTCACACACCATCTCTTGGTATCATGATTTCTTTTGGCTCCTTGAACAGTTGATTCTAGTTTAAGTCCATATGGTATGAATCTGTGGTGCAAAGACAGTCCCTAAAGCCCAATAACTTCTTATTTTTCCTAGAGCCCTGTGGTCCTACTCTTGACTGCTGCTCTCTGTTCCTAAAGAAAAACAGTAGAGTCTGATCTCTGTGTTTTGAAGTTTTGGTGGTTGGTTAACCAGATGCTGTGATGCTGTGTTTTGGGGCCTCTGCCAGCATTAGAAGAGACAGCAACTTTTTCCATGTTCTTGACAGATTGGAAGGTGTTTTTTCAAATTCTGTGCTTCAGATCTCTCCCTGGAAAGGTTGGTCAGTTGTTGAGCCAACATCCCTGGCCTCCCCAGCTGGTGAAGCTTAGAAGCCTGTAAATAGTTTCTGCCACATTTGGACCCTCACAAACAAAACTTCTAAGCATTGGAAATGGAAACTCGAGGTGGCAAGGGAAGCCAAGTGAGAGCGGACAGCCAGTTTCCAGGTAAAGAATTAATGGGACTCTGTAAGAAGGAAGCTACTGTTTGTGGCTGACCTGTGTGTGGACGGTTGAAGCGAAAGCATGATCCAGATGTTCTTTGCTTGCTTTCCTAAGTGGCAAGGAAAGCAGTTGTGAGGTTTGGATCGATTTTTTTCCTAAGCAATCACATTCTCCTTTCCCCTACCAAACTCGTGTGCCCCTTAGGAGTGAGAGGGAAAGCAAGTTATTTCTCAACTCCTTTAACGCATCAAAAGTACTTTAGTTGAAATTCTGTAACTTGGCTCACCCAAAAAGACTTTATAATATTTGGTAATCTCCTATAGTCCTATTTAGTATTTCTCCAAAGAGTAGTAATGAATCTGTAAAGCTTGGGCCAAGTGATGGAACAAGGAAAAAGTATCTTAAAGGGTATGGTAAATAGTATGGTACTCCTTGATCACATGCTTAGTTCAAACTGTGCAAGTGACCTAAGCTGGTGCAAATGAGGGAACTACAGAACGGGCAGGGCACAGACTCTTCCCTGCTATAAAGAGAGAAGGCTAAAAGCAAGTTAGCCTGTTTTGCTACTGTAAGGAGAGCCAGCCTGAGACTAGTGACAACTCAAAGGAAGCTTATTAGGTCTAGATTAAGCCAAGCCATCTATCCCCGTGGAATGTTCAGTAGCAGTAGCCAATACATTCCTTCCCCACTCCCCACCCCCCATTCAGGTTTCTCTGAGTTGGATTTTCTGTCAACTATATCAGAATTTGATACCAGGAAATGAAATGGGGCAAGTTATAGGCCCTGGATTATAGAATTGGCGGAATCAAGATAGTGAGGAAAACATCTATATCCAAGGCTAGAATGTTAGTAAGGATTACATTTGTCTATAAAAGGAAAAACAATCTTAACTGTCCCTTTAAGGACATTTTATGGAAGTTGCACACAGCACTTCTGTTGACCTCCTATTTGGAGAACTTGGCCATGTGGCCACACCTACTTGCAAGGAAATAGAAGAGTCTTTATTCTGGGTGGCAGTGTGCTAAATGAAAAGCTATAGCTCTTCTAACTAAGACTGGAATTAAATTGGTACTGGAAGACAAGTGACAGTCTTTACTACAGTTGGCCATTGGCAATTCTTGCCTTATGGTGCTATAGCAGCTGGTTATTCCATCGTCTAACCATCGTCTAATGTATATTGGCACCTACGGACCATATGTCTCCCTGGGCTGCAGCATTAAGGGACTTGGACGGAAAGTTCAGGGTGTAAGACATATTGGTTATAGATTGAAGACTTTGTAAATCTTACAAAAAAGAGAGAATTTTCTTTGAAACTAATGCCTCCAAAAACCAAGAAGGAATGAAATAGGGCCTTGCTACAAGAATTACTTTCTGTCTATGACTTGTAATCTAAGTTGATTGAATGCAGTAGTCTGGATCCTTGACTGAATGGAAAAGCCAAATTCCTTCTCAAGTTAGTTTGAGAAAGAGAGAAGAGAAAAAGTACAATAAAGAAAGATTAGGACCTGGAATAAGTATGATCTTGTGGGCCTCTTCTAGAATCCTCTTGTTATACCCTTCCAATTTGTCAAAAGGGACATCCATGTCCCTTGAAAATATGTAGCTGGTGTGCAGCTTGCCAGAAAAAGAACAGTAGCTGTTCTTCCCTCTCCAGATCATTGCTTTATATTGCTCCATACAGAGGCCAATATGGAAGCAGAAGCCATTGATTTACAGCCATTCCAGACCTGTGTTCTAAATGAAAACAATCAATTAGATCTCTAATTACTAACCCGTGAAATTGACCAATATATTAATCAGGATTCTCCAGAGAAAAACAACGAATGGGTGTGTGCGTGCGTGCGTGCGTGCGTGTGTGTGTGTGTGTGTGTGTGTGTGTGTGTGTGTGTGTTTAGAGACAGAGGGAGAAAGAGCGATTTATTACAGGAACTGCCTTATGTGATTTTGGAATCTGGCAAGTCCCAAAATCTGCAGATTGAGATGGCAGGCTAGAGACCCAGGAGAGCTGTTGTTTCAAGTCTGAAGGAATGTCCTAGTTCAAAGGCAAGAGAAATTTTCTCTTACTCAAGGGAGGATCAGCCTTTTTGTTCTATTCAGGCCTTCATTGGCTGAGGCCCACCTACATTAAGGAGGACAATTTGCTTTACTGTCTTTTGATTTAAATTAATCTCATCCAAAAACACCCTTTTAGAAACTAGAATAATGTTTGACCAAAGACCTGAGCACCCTGTGTCCCAGTCAAGTTGATATATAAAATTAAGCATCACAACCAGAAACATGTAGATGGGAGCCAACTAAAGTCATGAGAGATTTACATCACAGAAACCCCCAACTCTGGCTAAAATGATTGGCCAACCCCTAAATCAGTCCTCAGAGTCCCACCAGCACACATACACTCCCTCTTAGACCAACGAGCAGTGGCCGCTAACGCTGTCGCCTCCTCTGAAGAGTCGCACGGAAATAAGGGACAAGGGAAATCCTCTTGGAGAGTGAAACTGAGGCAGCCCCAGATTTGCTACCAAGGTTGGGAGTCTTTGTCATTTCTGTCCAAAAAGGCTCCAACATGTGTGAGGACCGATCGCCACTGGATGTTTTACATTCTCTCCTTTGCAATTTGGATTTTTTTTTGTGTACGTGGTTCTGTTTTTCTCTCCTATTAGGTATAGGGTGTGATTAAGCTTATTTACCCACAGCTCACTGAACCATGAAGAGTCACAACATGATTTGCATATTAACATGAATATTGGACTTGGATCTAGCCGTAGTAACTGGATGAGATTTCATATTATCTCATATTATCTCCCTTTGGGGAGGGAATATAACCTGAATGTGTAGAAGCTATGGGCTGATGTTAGGCAGCCAAAGGCTGAATTGTCCAGCATTGCTTAGTCCTTCTATCTGGTACTCCGCGTTTTCTTTGAGAGCCACTTGCCCTCATTCTCAAGTATATGGTTTGGTTAGGTTTGATGCCGCCCCCATCCCATTCCAACTTCTCAGCCACAATAGTTGGTTCAGGAATGGGCAATCCATACCAGAGTGAGCCTCCAGATTCTTTACTAGAAATGCTAGAACTCAGTCTCTCTTCCTCATTGGGCCAACTTATGCAGGGGTGTGAGTTTGAGAACTGTTCTAACCATTTTTGGTGCTAGGAAGAGAGTCAACCTGAGAATCAACCTCCAAGCAGAGCTGAGGTATGGATCCTAGTAACAGCATTTGGCTTTCATTTTCCAGTCATTCTGGAGTGCTTCACCCTCATTTGCAACAATAAGTGATATAGAGAATGAGAAGAAATTTAAAGAAGCACCTCTTTTTAGCAAGCAGTCCTGTCATCTTTTCTAAACAGCTCTGCCCTGTGATCACCTCCAAGATATATGATTGAAATCTGCAGAATCACAGAATCTTAGGATCTTAGAACCAAAGGATCATAGAGATCAACTAGTCTGGGGCCTCCCAAGGTACCTCAGTGCGTAAGCAAGGTGATTTTTAGGTGATTCGTGAATATTTTGTTATTTTAATAAATATAATTATAATGAATACTAGTGAAATACAACTAGCATTTTCACATCAGACTTGTGATTTCACAGGTTTTATGTAATGCTTTTGCTGAAGGGGAAACTGAAGCTTTGAGAAGATTAATGGGTTTTTAAAGGATTGCCCAGATGGTGAATGAAGGTTAAGAGATTAAATGTGGAATCTTATAACTGGAAGGAATCCTAGAGATCGTGAAGTCACTTCCCCACCCTCGCTCACCTCCAATGTCAGAATTCCCTCCAAAGCATCTCTCACAAGTGGTTATCTAGTCTCTGTTTGAATACCTCCAAGGATGGGAAGCTTATCACTATTTGAGGCAGCACATTCCATTTTGTCAGTTCTGATAGAAAGTTTTCCCTTATACTTGAGCCAAAATCAGCCCCTCGAAATTTCTTTATGTTTGGTTCCAGTTCTTCCCTCTGAGGCCACTCTCCACGTTCAAATGTTTCAAGACAGTTACTCTGCCCCCCTCCATTTCTCCCTCAACACACACACAAACACCAAGCATCTTTTCATGGAATGTGATTTTGAATCACTCCAGCATTTTCTCATCGTTTTGGGTTTTGTAAATTTAACACCCACATGTCTTAGTTGCTGTTAAAGCTGTGTGTCTAGAACACAATATATATGCAGGCTAAACTAGAGCTATCCCATTCTTTGTTCCGGACCTTATGTTTTTATTAAGGCAGCCTGAGAGCACCACATCCCATGGTTGACCATTGAGTGGCAACATCCATCTTTTCTTTTCTTTTCTTTTCTTTTCTTTTTTTTTTTTTTACCACCATTCTGTAGTCAACTGGGTGACTAATTAAACCTCAGTTCACCAATTGTAATTTACTCTTACTCCTTTTCATTCCATCATTTCAGTCTGAGTTTTTTTGGATCTTGATTCTATCAACCAACTTATTAAATCTGGGAGTAATAGAGCACGTGGACTTCCTTAGAAATTTATAGGATACATAAAAATGTAGTGACTGAAGAAAATAATAAACTTGTGGAACCCAGTATCCTAGAGATTGATGTAGACTAAAAATATTAATTGGGCTTAACATAGATTGATGAGAGATTAAGAGCTATTTAGGATATTATTCAACTTTTTAAACACAATATCCTAAACTTGCCTATCTAATGTAACTGTTGGTCAATATTAGAAACAGAACATTGAGTTATACTAGTCAAAAGTCTAACTCAGCATGAAATTTTTCACCAGTTTCTCCCTGCTGCAGTAATAAACCTATCTTTGGCCCCTGGAGCCGATCTAGTATACTGGTTGAAGGAACTGGTTTGAGAATTAAATAGAACTTAGTTCAAATCTGACTCTCTGATTTACTAGCTGTATATCCTCTCGCAAGCTATATTGTCCCTCCTAGCCTCGATTAACCAAGGAAACAATATGGTACCTATCTCAGGCTTATTAGAATCACAAAACAGCAGATCCTTAAATCATGTGTTTCACTCAGTGTCATTTCATCATGTTGATGAGATGCCCTAGGAACTTAACCCTTGTTTATATCAATTAGCCTATTGTAAAATTGGTTCTGTTATAGGTCTTTTCGCTTAAAGTTGCAGAACCTATTGACGACATTCAGTGAAGACTTACTATATAAAGCATCTGGCACATGGTAAACACTCAATATACTGTGGCTACAATTGTTTCTAAATCTATTGATACACACTCAAAATCATTAGAAAAGTTGAAAATAAAAATTAACCCCTGAAGCTGTGACATGATGTACTTTGATTTAGTCAGTTTCTGTCCTGAAGTACTTCAATCAGGATAATCTACTAATTTAGTGAAGAAAATTCTTGACCCTCCCAGGGCGTCCACGTTCGGAGGAGCAGGGCTATGAGAGGTTCAGAGAGCAGCTTTGATGAAGGAGTCTGCAGAGACCACCTGGAGATATTTTCTCCACCAATAAGCTAAACAGTCTGGAAGGCACAGAGGTGTCGCCTCCATTCGGAGGCCGCTCACTCTGAGGGTCACCTCCAGGGGCATCAGAGTCATTCTAGACTTTTCATCCAAAGAGGTTTTAAGAGATCAAAGGGCGTAGGAGTGAAGATACAGAAGAGGAGCAGTAGATGGGTTGTTTGTCTCCCAATTGTTTTTTTCACCCTGTGATTTGCAATCCCACCCAAACACAGTTTTGAATATAAAGAAGTTGCTGGATGCATGTGTCTGGGCAGGCACAAGCGTCTAAGGATTGTGCTTTCAAACGCTGACTGGGCTTGCCAGAGTTGGGTGAGGGTGGCCTCATCTGATCTAAGGATTATTGTCAGGCAGGAGGGTTTGAAAATTTTAAATCCCAGTTTTTTAACAAGCAGGAAAACACCTGGCTTCCTACCCTGTGAAATAGATGGCTTCAGATGGCTTCCCCTTTTTTGAAGAGTTTTTACATCTAGCGCTTTTTCTTCTTCATCAACAAAAGAGCAATCAATGCCTAGATATCCATCTATGGGCCCCACTGTTAGGACTCACAAAGGCTGCTAGATTTATACCTTCTGGTGACCCCATGATTTAAATTTATTAATTCTTTGACTTGCAGCCATTCCTTTAGCATTCAGTGCAGCCTTATTCAGAGACAGGAGTACTAACAGACTTTTTTTACTTGGAGGTTTTTAGGGTATTTAATTAGTTATTCATCTCTAGATGTTCAAAGGGTGTGTGTGTGTGTGTGTGTGTGTGTGTGTGTGTGTGTGTGTGTTGTCCTTGGTTGTGTTTTTCTTTTTTTCCTTTCCATTTGTACAAGGTCACATTCAGAGCTCTCCCTCCCCGAGGGGAGGTTGCATATTCGTCACTTAATCTGCCTCACATTTCCTTGGTTGGGATCACACAGCCCTTCCTGAGGTATTACCATTTTTCCATTTCTTCTTTGCTCCCTCCTTTCTTTTAATAACTCTGGGAGACAGGGAGGCACCTTGTAAAGTTAATTTCCTCCGAAGCTTTCAAAGCAAAGGCATCTCTCAGCCCAGACACCACCACCCCTCTCCACCCTTCAGCAACGACTCACACCCCTTCTCGAAGCCTTAGTCACTCTGGGTTGTGCCCGCCGCCCAGGACTCTCCATGCCCAACTCCATCTCAGGGGCACAGTGAATCGCTCTGTCTAGTGGCTCTTTGGTTTGGGTGCGGCAACCCTATTTGGGAAGAATCTCTCCACCTACTTGCCCTGCACTTTTCTCTCCCTTTTCACTTTCTAACTGTGCTCCCCTTCCCCTCCACTGCTTTCTGCTTCTCTCTGGTACTTTCAGGACTCAGAAGCTGGCTGCCTGCCTGTCCCAGGGATGGCATTTCCTCTTCAAAGGCCTGTGGCTGCAGCCACCCAGCTCTACTGAGCACACAAGCCTTTGGAATTGCTGCGGCTTTGCTGCCTGCCTACTTGGAAGGCGAGGGCATTTTTTAAACACCCCTTTGGTTTCATGGGGTGAAGCTTTTCTCAATCCTGTTTTATTTATGCGAACATGATCTGTGGCTTTTGAATGTTTGCTCTTGAATGTTTGTGTTAATGGACTAAGCTGAAAGCAGTTCCTCTTACCGGAGAGAGGGCCCAGCACAGCTGGGGGCCAGGCTGCTCAGCTCAGGCGAAAGCTGCCCCAAGAGGAACAAGTCCCCAGCCAAGGAAGTCTGGAGGCTTCGAGAGGAATTCATTGAGGCCTTCCTGGGCAGCAGCAGTCAGAGCGAGGATCACAGACTGGGCCATGAAACTCAAGCAATTCCTTTGATTAATAGGGAGGGCTGGACCGGAGACACCTAGATTTTTGCAAATACATTTTTGAAATTGTGCATATATTTACCCAAAAACTGTGTGGTTTTCAACAGCTTGGGTATTTGAACTTGCCGCCCACATTCTCAGCCTTCTGAGGCGCGCCTGGCTTGGTTGATCCCCAAATCGTTTGTCTATAGGTGACCAGTTATCTAAAAGTGTGGCAGGGTTTGAGTTCAGCCTGTTAATCTGCTTCCTGTGTATTTCCTTTCTCTTCTTCTCTGTTCCTAGTACCTTAGTGCACTTTAGATGGACATAGAGACTAAGACCCAAAGTGTCCACTAAATGTACAGTTTTTCCTATTCAATGACTGGATAACTTAGACTGGAGTGAGAAAGGAAGGCAGGAGAGGGGCAAGTGGAACCAAAGAGGACTTTGTGGAGGGAATGGGATCCTCGGATCTGCTATGAGGACCAAGGAACACAGTAGAAGGGACTCAGCAGGGTTAGGCTATCGTCAAGAGTAGACTCCACCATCTCACTAACAACAACAACCATAGCCTGTGTAGCCCTGGGTTCAACATCCCTGGAAACCTATAAGCACTTGGACTCAATGTGGGGACTCACCTGGACAAATCATATGAGGATGTGGGCAAGATGAGAAACACCTCTCCCTTCAAACAAGATGGACCTGAACAGAACTAGTTGGGAATCTTTCTATGAGCTGGGCTAAATGGTAGATCCACCAGGAATTTTGCCTAAGTTATTAAACCTAAAATAAAGGGGCTGGCTACTGTCGAAAGCTATAGAACAGTAGTCCCCAACCTTTTTGGCACCAGGGACCGGTGCTTCTATGAGAATCTAATGCCTAATGATCCGAGGTGGAGCTGAGGCCGTGATGCTAGCTCTGGGGAGCGGCTGCAAATACAGACGAAGCTTTGCTCATTATCCGCTGCTCACCTCCTGCTGTGCGGCCCAGTTCCTAACAGGCCACAGACCAGACAGGTCCACGGCCTGGGGTTTGAGGACCCCTGCTACAAAAAACTATAGCAGAGAATTCATGTGAGGCATCACAGAATACAGAAGTTACAGCTCTTGAGGCAAAATATTCCAGGGCTTCTTCATTTAAAATATTAGTTCACTGTTGGTAACTCTCTGTTCAGTCTGTACCCTCTCCTTAGGGAATGTCTTCTAACTCCGTGGCTTAGTGACTGCCGATAGCATCACATTCTGAATCTCTCCTGACCTTCAGACTCAATACCTAACTTGCTTACTTCACCCGACAGCTAACTCATCCTTTTCTCCACCTGCCTCTAATTACCTCCTGCTGGGTTACCCATTGTCACCATTCACCCAGTTGCTCATGCCAGAAATATCAGTTATCTTTGTTTCTTATCTTTTCCATAACATTCTTACCACCTGGTCCTGTATATTCTATCCCTGAAATGTCTCTTTATTCTATTCACATCTCTATTTCTTTAGCCACCAAACCAATCCAGGCTACCAAATTTTCTCATCTGGTTACTTCATTGGTCCTCTGATTGGTCTCTTGGCCTCTATTCTTATCCTCTTGCGGTGCATTCTCTACGTACCAATTAAAAAAATGTATCTGAAATATAATCCAGTCATGTTTCTCGCCTGCCCAAAACCTTTGAGTAGCTTTCTGTTGCTTTTCAGATGGAGTCCTGAGTTCCAGTTCCAACCTTGCTTACTCCTTCTTGCCTCATCTGTCACCAGGACAGAGACCTTGTTTTTCCATTTCACTGCTGTTCTCCCAGCACTTAGAACAATTTCTAGCACAAGGTAGCATGGATGAATGAATGAATAAATGAATACACATCATTTCTATGCATCTGAGAATAATCAAGGAGAAAAGAGAATGAGTGAAAGCCAATATTAAAATCTCTCTGGGTAGTTGTTCTTATTCTAAGACTTAAATATTTTGATCTTAGGGCTGGAATGGTGAGAAGTACTTAAGCAAACACTGCACAAAATGCAAGGAATGGGATGATTTCCATTTTTCTGCCCCATGGGCTCCCATTCTGGATGTGAGAAGTATGCTGTCTGTCAGGTTGTCTGTGGTGACTGTGGGAACTGGACGGGCTTGCAAGGTGAAGAGAAGAAGTGGCAATTGGAAAGTTTAGTGTAGGGGAGAGTTTGTTTTGTTTTATTTTGGGGTGACTAGCATCCATTTCACTTAATAACAATACCCCAATTTCCTTTTGAAGAAGGATCTCTTTCCTGTCAGATTCAGTCTGTTGGGACTGTAATTAAGAGCCTGCCTTCTCTTGAGACCCAAGTTAAACCAATCCAATAAGATGCTTTCTCCCTAGAATTAGACTCTTGAGCACAGAGATCAAGAAACTTAAAACATTTGCTGTGTTGAGGTGACCTTCCAGCTATACCATGCCTGCTATGAGACCACCATGGTAGTTTCCTGGGCTCAGTCATCCATTAATTAGCCCAATAGGGGACTCCCAATAGTTGTTTAATAAATTTCTTTTTCTATAACTTGGTCAGAGTTGTTTCTGTTATTTGTTACTGCTAGTGTGATAATGTTGGCACAAGAGAATATTATGTTGGCACAGAGTACAGTTCTGATGTCTCTTAATGCTTTGAACCAAAGCCATTAAATGAATCCCAGAATAAACATCAAGTGCAATTTGACCTTGAGAATTCAATTATGACTGACTTTCCTAAGCGAAAATGAAAATGCGTAACAATCAAATGTGGAACTTCTTAGGGATCACTAGCTCAAAATATCCCAGTTTTGATTGCTCAATTGTATCTAAAAGAAATAAACCAAAACCACACCTTCATTTTTGTCTTTTATTGTAACCATAGTAAAAAGAAAGACTAAAAATGATTAGTCTTACTACTGATCAGATAAAGGCAAATTAAAATAAGTACCATGCCCTTGCCAATCAGTTTTTCCCAAAATTAAAAAAAAAAAAACTGGTAATACCCATTGTTGATGAGAACATGAATAAAGGGCACTCTTTCACTGTCAATTGAAACATAAATTGGTCAGTCTTTCCTGAAGGCAGTTTGCCAATGCCTATCCAAATTCAACGCATGCATGCTATTCGAACAGCAGTTTTACCTTTAGAAATTAAAAAAAAAAAAAAAGGATACAAGTATAAGAATATTCATTGTAACATTAATTTGTACTATCAAAATATTAGAAAAACCTAAATGTTTCTTAACAGGCTGAATACATCATGGTATATTTTTACTATGAGTTCATGATTCATTCAAGAGCCATTATAAAAAAATGTGGTTGATATGTAAGTAATAGAAGTAAAATCCACAGTATTTTAGTGGGTGTAAAAAGCAAGTTACAGAATAGCGTGAATAGGAAAAATATCTTTTTAATATAGTTATACACATACTTTATAAGTGTGTGTGTGTGTATGTCTAAATGTGCATAGAAAATACCCAGAAGTATTCATACTGCACAGTTATTGGTGGTTACTCTTGACTAATGGGGAGAGAGAACAGTAGGAAAGAAAGGAAAGTTTGATTTTTATTTCATATACTTTAGTATTTGAATTTTTGTTACCTTTTATTACTTTTGTAATTCAAAAACGAATTATTTTTGTAATTTAGGGGGGGAAAAACAGGAATAAAAACTACTAACATGTAAATAAATAATCAGAAAGCAGACAAAGTAACTTTTCTGGAGGTCTGAGGTGAGTTTTGACCCACTTGTTGAGAAAAGGGTCTGATCAGTCCCAGCAAGTGAAAGCTGAGGAATCGCCATGCCCAAGACACAGCCAAGTTTCTGTTGGATGTCCACCTAAGCAGGACAAAGGAGTTCCTATCTTTGTTTCTTATCTTTTCCATAACATTCTTACCACCCGGTCCTGTATATTCTATCCCTGAAATGTCTCTTTATTCTATTCACATCTCTATTTCTTTAGCCACCAAACCAATCCAGGCTACCAAATTTTCTCATCTGGTTACTTCATTGGTCCTCTGATTGGTCTCTTGGCCTCTATTCTTATCCTCTTGCGGTGCATTCTCTACGTACCAATTAAAAAAATGTATCTGAAATATAATCCAGTCATGTTTCTCGCCTGCCCAAAACCTTTGAGTAGCTTTCTGTTGCTTTTCAGATGGAGTCCTGAGTTCCAGTTCCAACCTTGCTTACTCCTTCTTGCCTCATCTGTCACCAGGACAGAGACCTTGTTTTTCCATTTCACTGCTGTTCTCCCAGCACTTAGAACAATTTCTAGCACAAGGTAGCATGGATGAATGAATGAATAAATGAATACACATCATTTCTATGCATCTGAGAATAATCAAGGAGAAAAGAATGAGTGAAAGCCAATATTAAAAACTCTCTGGGTAGTTGTTCTTATTCTAAGACTTAAATATTTTGATCTTAGGGCTGGAATGGTGAGAAGTACTTAAGCAAACACTGCACAAAATGCAAGGAATGGGATGATTTCCATTTTTCTGCCCCATGGGCTCCCATTCTGGATGTGAGAAGTATGCTGTCTGTCAGGTTGTCTGTGGTGACTGTGGGAACTGGACGGGCTTGCAAGGTGAAGAGAAGAAGTGGCAATTGGAAAGTTTAGTGTAGGGGAGAGTTTGTTTTGTTTTATTTTGGGGTGACTAGCATCCATTTCACTTAATAACAATACCCCAATTTCCTTTTGAAGAAGGATCTCTTTCCTGTCAGATTCAGTCTGTTGGGACTGTAATTAAGAGCCTGCCTTCTCTTGAGACCCAAGTTAAACCAATCCAATAAGATGCTTTCTCCCTAGAATTAGACTCTTGAGCACAGAGATCAAGAAACTTAAAACATTTGCTGTGTTGAGGTGACCTTCCAGCTATACCATGCCTGCTATGAGACCACCATGGTAGTTTCCTGGGCTCAGTCATCCATTAATTAGCCCAATAGGGGACTCCCAATAGTTGTTTAATAAATTTCTTTTTCTATAACTTGGTCAGAGTTGTTTCTGTTATTTGTTACTGCTAGTGTGATAATGTTGGCACAAGAGAATATTATGTTGGCACAGAGTACAGTTCTGATGTCTCTTAATGCTTTGAACCAAAGCCATTAAATGAATCCCAGAATAAACATCAAGTGCAATTTGACCTTGAGAATTCAATTATGACTGACTTTCCTAAGCGAAAATGAAAATGCGTAACAATCAAATGTGGAACTTCTTAGGGATCACTAGCTCAAAATATCCCAGTTTTGATTGCTCAATTGTATCTAAAAGAAATAAACCAAAACCACACCTTCATTTTTGTCTTTTATTGTAACCATAGTAAAAAGAAAGACTAAAAATGATTAGTCTTACTACTGATCAGATAAAGGCAAATTAAAATAAGTACCATGCCCTTGCCAATCAGTTTTTCCCAAAATTAAAAAAAAAAAAACTGGTAATACCCATTGTTGATGAGAACATGAATAAAGGGCACTCTTTCACTGTCAATTGAAACATAAATTGGTCAGTCTTTCCTGAAGGCAGTTTGCCAATGCCTATCCAAATTCAACGCATGCATGCTATTCGAACAGCAGTTTTACCTTTAGAAATTAAAAAAAAAAAAAAAGGATACAAGTATAAGAATATTCATTGTAACATTAATTTGTACTATCAAAATATTAGAAAAACCTAAATGTTTCTTAACAGGCTGAATACATCATGGTATATTTTTACTATGAGTTCATGATTCATTCAAGAGCCATTATAAAAAAATGTGGTTGATATGTAAGTAATAGAAGTAAAATCCACAGTATTTTAGTGGGTGTAAAAAGCAAGTTACAGAATAGCGTGAATAGGAAAAATATCTTTTTAATATAGTTATACACATACTTTATAAGTGTGTGTGTGTGTATGTCTAAATGTGCATAGAAAATACCCAGAAGTATTCATACTGCACAGTTATTGGTGGTTACTCTTGACTAATGGGGAGAGAGAACAGTAGGAAAGAAAGGAAAGTTTGATTTTTATTTCATATACTTTAATATTTGAATTTTTGTTACCTTTTATTACTTTTGTAATTCAAAAACGAATTATTTTTGTAATTTAGGGGGGGAAAAACAGGAATAAAAACTACTAACATGTAAATAAATAATCAGAAAGCAGACAAAGTAACTTTTCTGGAGGTCCGAGGTGAGTTTTGACCCACTTGTTGAGAAAAGGGTCTGATCAGTCCCAGCAAGTGAAAGCTGAGGAATCGCCATGCCCAAGACACAGCCAAGTTTCTGGTGGATGTCCACCTAAGCAGGACAAAGGAGTTCCTCCTGTAAGCTTTCCCAGCCAGGTGAAAATCAATTCCTACAGGAGCTGGAGTTGTGCATTTGATTGTTTTTATTGGCTCTGCCTTGAATACCTGCTCTTACCTTGAATATTGGCTCTTACCTTGAATACCTGCTCTTTTTGTTCACAAACCTTTAATTTGCCATCCTGTTGTGACTGAAGCAAGATTCCTGTCTATCTAACGAACTTAATGATTCTGACACGAGTGTCTAACAGGCAGTAATTAGAACCTCTTCGGTTCATTGAAATGTCATAACACCACCATGCTGCCTTGTTTGGGCAAAAAGCTTATTTATTTATTTTCATTCTGTTCCATTCCAAAACCCATTATATGTCAAATACACTTTTTAAAAAAGAAAATCAGAAAATGAGGGATAAAAAGGAAGTAAGCTTATGACATCAGTGACATCACACAAGCTACATGCTACTAAAGTTTTATATACTTAATAAGAATGGTCTGCAGATCTGGTTCTGAGTTTCCAAGTGCCCAGTGCAAAGTGGACATGATCAGATGCAGTCTTAAAGAGACAGTCTTGGTTGTTCTGAGCAATGAAAGGAGAATTTCTCAGTATGAATTTATATGTATACACATATGTATACATACGTGTGTGTGTGTGTGTGTGTGTGCACGTGTGTGCGTGCTTATAGAGCTGAGAAGAAAAATATCCTTCTAGGTCTTATGAACTTGAGAGCTGAATCCTGACTGTCAGTAAATTTATAGTCCTTTTTTAAAGCAACACTAGCTTCCTTTTTTCATATGAACAACCCTTAGGCAGAAGGATGCTTGTCCCTTCTCTCAAAGCCATAAATCTGGGGAAGAATGTTACTTTGTCAAATTATTCTTGATTATTTAGAAACTTCCTAAACCTCCTGCCAGGTGGTTCCAAGTCTAACCGTAGTCATTTTGGACATGATTTTGTTTCCACAATGATGTATGTCAGCAACCACAGAGTGAGCTTCTTATATTTTTATATCAATATGATACCCTTTGTTTATTTGTTCCTCAGAGGTTTCCGTTTCGCTTATGTAATAGGCTTTGGCATTTTTTCGGTCATTACCTCATGCTGGGATCTCCTTTTCCTTTGTACCTCCTGATGCGTCATAGTCTCGACTCTACTCCCTTACATCTCTTGGATACAATGCTCTGAGCTGGTGGGCAGGAGTGGGTGGGAGCCAGATTACATGACGACTTCACCCTTCCCTGCACAAGAGCTGCCTGGGTTTGTCACCGAATCATTTCTGGATTCAGTCTTTTGCATCCTTCAGAAAGCACACTGTCTTAAAACTACAGCAGCTACCAAAAGCATTGGATTTAGATGGGCCTGAAAGACTCCAGGCTCCACTTCTGAGTTGGGCAATGTAGCTCTGAACCCCACAGAACACAAGGTACATGCTACCTAAGGTTTTATGTACTTAATAAGTTAACATTGACTCTATTCCCACAGAGTCTGTCGCTGGAAGTAGTCAGTCCCCTATGTGTACCCCTATCCAAGCCTACATTATAGGAAAACTTGAAGGAAATACAACTCTCAAAATATGACCATTTCTTTGTTTGGGGCTCATTTTCCTAAGCTCTTCCATATTCTTATATACAGCTGTCTGCTTGAATGTCTGATCAGCATCTCAGGCTTAATATGCCCAAAGCAGAACTCCTACTTCATGTTCCTACCCCAGCCCACCCAAGTGTTACCAAGTGTTTCAATCTTGGAAAATGGTACCACTCTTTACCCAGTTGCTCAATCCAAAAATTTAGGAATTAGGAATCATGATCAATACCCGCTTCCCTTTCCTTCACCTTTCACATCTATTTCAAATACTCTGTTTCTACTTCCAAAAGTTATCTGAATCCATCCACTTTTCCATACTCATGGCCACCATCCTAGTCCAAGTTCCTGTCATCTTTTGCCTGGATAACTGATATCACTAACTGGGCTCCCTGCTTCCATTCTTGCCCCACCACAATCCATTACCATAGAATATCCAAGAGGACAGTGCACATTGCTCCTGTGCTTAAAACCCTCCAATGACTTCCTGCCGCTCTCTCAGGAAAAAAAAAATTCTCGTTGCTTCTGCCTACTTCTCAGATCACATCTCATACAACTCTTGTCACTCACTGAGCTCCAGACACGTTAGGTTCTTTCTCTTCCTCAAAAATGTCAAGTTATATCTCACTCAGGGCCTTTGTACTTGCTATATCCTTTGTTCGGAATGTTTTTGCTTGACTTCTTATCACTGAGTTTGCACCTCTTCAGTGAAATCCCATTTCCAATATAACTATTAAATAACCCTTTTACTTCCTTCATAACCCTTCCTACAATGTTAAAGTATCTTGAGCATTAATTCGCTCACTTGTTTATTATTCGTCTTCTTCATCAGTTCAGGGAAGACAAGGATTTTGTCTGTTTCATTCACAGCAGTATCTCTGGTGAATATTTTTTAAATAAATGGGTGTATGAAGAACTGGACAAGCATATGCTAGAGCACATGTATCAAATTAAACTCAACAAACATTATTGGACATTTACTATGTACCAGGCACATGCCAAGAGCTTTAGATTCAGATTAAACAATTCCTACTTCTTGCCCTAATTCTGGAAACATATTTTAACGATTTTCTCTAAATAGTGCCTTTTTCATGTTCTATTTTTTCTTTTTAACACTTTTAACATCGCATGTTTCCCATTTCTTTGCTTCTCCCTTTTTCCTTTTTTTTTTCCTTTGCCGTATCCTGAGTAATTTCTTCAGATTCATCTTCCAGTTTCTAAATTCTTTTTTAACTGTATCTACACTTTTACTCATTCATCGTGTTTCTAATTTTAATAATTGCGTTTTTTTTTTATTTTTTTATTTCCAGAAGTAGTATTTGGTTCTTTCTCAATTCTGCCTAGTTGCTTTAGATTTTTTTATTCTTTTCTCATATTTTTATTTCCCCCCCTTTTTTAAATTTCTTTAAACCTTTTAAACAATTTATATTTGGTACAACTGTCATATAATGTCTAAATCTATTCATTGTGGTTTCTAATGGCTTTCACCCATGGTATATTGTTTCTAGTGTGGCTTGTCATTCTTAGATTGTGATCTTATGTTTAGTGGGGCTTTATCTCTTGGACTCTTGTGATGCTTGGGTGTCTATCCCTCCAGAGAAGATGTGTTTCTGCCAGGTGCTTTGAAATGCTACAACCTGAGACCAATTTAAACTAATTTTTCAGCTGAAGTTTCCCAGACCATGTAGATAGTATAAATTTAAGTCTTAAACCTGTGTGAGGAAGTCTGTGATTTTAACATTTTATGAGCTCAGGACAAGACAGATAAGTTTTCTAATTTTTCTTTATTACAGACAGGTAGGTTTTTTTCCAGTCTACCTTTTTACTTACTATGTATTCCTTTGTGAGTCTCACTTTTATGCAGAATTCTCAACTCCAACTCTCCATCTTTTGAGGACACTAATACTTGTCTCTTGTCCTCCTTAAGCCGCAAAGTCACTGAGATAGACAGACTTCCCAAAGCAGAACTTCAATGGCAGTTTACCACTTTGAATTCCAGTCCTTCTTTGTGTGTGTGTGTGTGTGTGCACGCGCACGCGTGTCCCCAAGAGGATTTCCCTAATTTGCATAAGAGTTTAACTCTGCACTTGAAAGTATATTTGTTATACTTCCTCTAGACTATCCAGATGTTCTGTCTGCCTTATAGCTAGAAACACAATACTCCCTGCCTTCTCTAAGCATGTGATGTAGTTCTGGGACACAGAAACATTTCATCCCTCCAACCATCAACATTTGTTGGTTTTTATATGCCAGACACTAATAACCAGGTACACATAAAAATGTGCTGAGAAGCATGCACACAGTGATGTGAGGAAACAGAGATAAAAGAGACCAATTCTAATGGGGGATCTGGCGAAGGCTTTGCAGATAAAAAGGCATTGGAACTGGATAATAATAATGATACCTAACTTTTCTCTCATGCTTACTCTGGACCAGGCAATGTGGCTAGCACTTCACATGTATGGTCACATTATCCTTACAACAAAGCATAAAATTGGTACTATTCTTAGCATCTCAATTTTACAGCCGAAGCACAGAGAATTTGAGTAAGTTTACCAGTCATACAGAAAGTAATGGCAGCGCTTAGCTACAAATTCAGGCAGTTTAATTCCTGGTCCAAAGCTTTTATTATGCTATATTGTGCTTCAACAGACAGGAGTTGGGAGAGGGCATTCCACCCGTACATTGAATAAAATAATGCCTACCTTCTACACTAATGTGCGGATTATTGTGAGGATTATTATGTAAGAAACAGTAGATAGCACAGTGCATACCATGTGATAAGAACTACATAAACACCTCCTTTCTTCTCTCTTTAACTTTGTACCACTGACCTGTCCATGAATTCCCCTAAGGATGAGGTCATACTGTGTATGAAAACAGCCTCATCCCCACAGAACCCAGTATTGATTAGCAATTAATTATTTGACTAATTCATTGATTGAATTAATGTCATTTACATAGTAGCTTTGGTACTTAGTTTTGTGTTACAGTTTAGCTCTCAAAGCACCTATCAGCTCAATTTATCGGCACATCATTTTCTCGAGAAAGACAGGGCAGACATCTGGCTTTAGCAATAAATGTAAATTTTACCGAGGTAGAAATGGCTGTGTCTTGGGAAAAGGATGAGTATGAACTATTGCAACTGGATGAGAAAGAAGCAGAGAAGACTGTCTAATTGTGCAGTTCTGGGCAGCCTCAGGAAGGAAGTGGTAGCAGGAGCCCAGGCTTCTATACCTAAATGATATCTTTAGTTCCAACTCTGTTATCAGCCATTTGTCAGAACTGGGATAAGGTATTCCATGTCTGTGAATCTTAGCTGTTTCGTCATCCAGCCATTGCTCAACACTTGGACGTGGGTTTCCCTTCTCATGACATCTATCACACTTTATCATCAGTGTTCCTCATTAGACTGTGAGCTCCACAAAAGCAGAGACTCTATTCACTTGTTGTAACTCCAGCATCAAGCACATGCCTAGTGCACAGAAGGTAATCAAATACGTAGTGATCAAATATCTAATGGTTTGGATTTTTTTAAAAAAAGGAAAGAAGAGAGGAGAAACAAGGTCAATGTCATGGATTCAGATCTATGGTACTGAGAGAGAAAGCATGCAGGAAACAATGATAAGGTTGAGCCAAGAGGCGGACCTGCCACAATGGGGCATTCAGTGAGCTGAGGATGGACTTGTCTGATTAGGAAGCGCTTTAAGAGTCAGGGGGCTTTCAATCCACAGCCTATCCCTTCCATTTGTTTAACCCAACCTAATTTCAAACATATCACAGACATAAACATTAGCCCTAGCTATGCCCAAGGGGCCACAAATTCTTGATAGCTGAGAAAAACTGGATTAGTAGGGTGTGGATCAATGAAATTTTACACCTGTGAGGGATTGCAAAGCACTTTGTGAACAGGGCCCTAATCAGCTTTCGTATGTAAAATAAGCCTCCATTCCTTTGGGAGCCCTTTTCTCTCTTCAAAGTCCTAGGTCAACGTCCAGCCTCTATACTGGCTTGAGCATTTCTGGGCTCACCGCTGGGTCACAGTTTGCCCTTCCTACTCACCCTGTTACTTCCCTTTCCTTTTCCCTTGCCTGGGGTCTATTTCAGCAGAACTTCCACAGACCAAGAAGCCACAAGCTGCCAGGAAACAGTTCTTTCTTTTGTCTGGAACATAACAATACAGGATTAGATTTGGCGCAAGGAACAGTATGATTAGATCAGCAAATCAACCCGAAACTTATAGAAACAAGATGTTCTTACCCACCATTACAAAGAGATGTCCTGGGTCTTCCCACTTGGTTGGATGACCTACATTAAAACTTTCAGATTCTAAGTATAGGTAGAGTCTTTGGAACCAACAGGATGGAGATCTAAATGCACATCCCAGAGGGAAGCCAGCTACCACCTGTAGCTCATCTCACATCTGAAGAAGCATCTCCTCACCCAGCTATGAAAATGACCTAATTGTGTACAGACAACAGCAATTGTACAGGGAAAATAATACAGTAATGCAAATATTCAAACCAAATTGGAAAAGCAAAGCAAGAAGGAGCCAGAAAACATTAGATCATTCACATTGCAACCTGGCCAAGACAGCATCTGGGCGTGCATCCTCCGTCCAGCTTTTGTTCACATACCATCCCTAATGCTTCCTTGCATTTATAGAATAAGGGCTCAGTATTTGCACAAAACCTTTTGTGCTGCTGCATTCTAAAGAACAAGGTTTCTCACAGTGTCCCTTCAGAAGGGTCAGAGAATTCCCTGGTGGAATGCTTTAATAGGCTTCCAGGTCAAAAAGGGTCCTTATCTCTCTGAAAGGAGAGGGGGAGCGGTGATTTACCTTTGGCCAGCGTATATGTTTTAATTGTGTGATCAAGGCAAGCCTTGCTCATTTTCCTTCCTCACTGGGTCATTTCCACTTTAGTTCTGAAAATAAAAAACAATTGGTTAAAAAAAAGAGCCTTCCTGACTGAACCTTGGATCCCCTCTTTGAATTTGGACAAGAAGTGAGGGGTGTTCCCACTCCTCTCTCCCTTCATATCCTAAAGCTGGTTCAAGTTCGCCTAAGAATCTGAGGAATAAAGTGTTCTTTCCTGGCAGTCTTATTCGTGTGTCTCCGTGGAGCGGCCCCCACCCCCTTCTTAGGGGATATCACTCCTGGACAGACTCTGGAGTCTGAAGCCCTGGGTGGGACCCAGCTCTACTGCTGCAGGGTCTGAGACAGGACAGACTGCCTTTTAAAGCTTCAAATTTCTCAGGCGTGAAATGAGAATAATAATACTACCTCCTTCCCTCCTGAGTTTGTGAAGATAAAATGTTACAAAGAGCTTCTAAGAGCACCTGGCACCTCATAAGTATTCCAGAAATGGTATGTTTTCTTATCACCAATTGTCTGTCCCTCAACCTCCTAACCCCGACCTTAGTGCAAGTCCAATGAGGAAGTAGCTAAGGACCATTTCTCCAGATTGTAGCACCTTACCAGTTTCTCTGGTTCATGAATGTGAAACTCGGAGAACGTCATTTACCAGGTGCAATTTCTGCCCGTTTGGCTAGTGAGTGCTGGACCTTCCACTAGAGGAACGGGAGCAAATCACTGCACAATTCCAATTGCCTAGTTGCTTGTGGATGTCTTAATTTGGGAGGCATCTACATTTGTGAGATGTAGAAAGCCTTTTAAAAAAAAAAAAAAAAAGCCGAGGCCCCGGGGAGAAAGAAAAATCGGAGGGGAGAAGCAAGGACCGCAGACAAACCCGCCTTTACCTGCCTCATTTGGCACAGAAGGTCGCCTGGAGGCGCCCCCCGGGCTGCTGCGGGAGGGAGTCACAACACAGGTCGCGCCCGGACGCAGGTAGGTACCCAGCGCGCTAGGAGCCAGGAGCCACGCGAAGTATAGTAAAAGTGAAAAAAGTCCTCTATTCGTATCCCTCCATTCTTCCTTCCCAGCCCTGTCGCCTTGAACAAGTTGCCAACCTTCGCGAGGCTTGGAGGTTTTCACATGTAAAATGTGGCTATTAGCTATACCTACCGCCTTGGAGAGTCGTGGCGGAGTATGGGGGGTGAGTTGGGGTGGATAATATGGGATGTGGCATACCCTGCGCCCCGCGTCGTGCTGA